>NW_006922595.1:97043-119527 GCF_000298275.1 Orycteropus afer afer
AGGTCAAAGAGTACCAAACTCAGCCCGTTTCTTCTCTGCTGCACTTCCCCCATTTCCACTCAGGTGGACCCAGGTGGTCACAAGCAAGTAACATACAAGTCTACTACTCACTGGTTTCCTTTAACTTTCAGTCCTGGAAGGGGTTTCTCTCATGGACCATGACTTTCCTGCCTTGATGGACCCAAAGCTCCTCAGTTGCTCATTCCACCACTGAGTTTACAATGACTTATGGGTAGAAAAGCCACACTAAGTAATTTACTACACTGCAGGCACCCTTGATTTCTGCATGTAGCCGAGCCATTGTTCAGTACACTGACAAGGCCTACAGTTCTGGGGAGTTTTTCTGGACTCGAATTAGTGGCCTACCGTGTTTGGTGATACTAGGAATGTGCCTTTTTACTTGTTGACCTTGGATTTGTCAGCCTCAGCAGCCAGCCCCTGCCAGAGTGAAGGAAAGCCTCCAGATTTAGTGGTCCAGGAGCAGGAGGCAGAGCTGAAGCCCAAGATTTTGAGGGGCTTTCACCCAGCCCCTAGAGCTTGATCCTTTGAACTTGGACTTCTGTTGTTGTTGTGTTCTTAGGTGCCGTCGAGTCATCTCCGACTCTTAGTGACCCTATGCATGGCAGAACGAGACACCGCCCAGTCCCACGCCAGCTCCAGGATCCTTGCTGTACTTGAGCCCATCGCTACCACCACTGTGTCAATCCATCTCGTTGAGGGCCTTCCCCTCTTTCGTCAACCCTCCACCATACCAAACATGACATCCTTCTCCAGGGAATAGTCGCTTCTGACAACATGACCAAAGTAGGTGAGATGAAGTCTGGCCCCACTCACTTCCAAGGAGCATTCCAGCTGCACTTCCTCCAGGACAGATTTGTTTGTTCTTTGAGCAGTCCATGGTACTCTAAGCATTCTTCGCCAGCACCACATCTCAAAAGCATTGATTCTTCCTCAGTCTTCCTTATTCACTGTCCAGCTCTCACATGCGTATGAGACAAATGCAAATATCATGGCTTATGTTACGAGCACACAACTTGGGACTTTAAATGGACTTAAATTAATGGCCTGCAGTGTTTGGTAACATTGGACTGTACCTTTTTACTTGTCAACCTTGGGTTTGTCAGTCTCAGCAACCAGCAGCTATCTGAGTGAAGAAAAACCTCTAGCTCCAGTAGGCCGGGAGCAGGAGGCAGAGCTGAAGCCCAAAGTTGAGCTTCTGACACCCAGCCCCTAGATCCTGGCACTTTGAAATCAGACTTAAAGCCTCCAAACTGTAAGAGAATCAACTTCTTTTCTTTAAAGCCATCCCATTTGTGGTATATTCCAGTCAGTGTGGCACTAGGTAACCAGAAAAGTGGTGAAACTTGTATTTCAACAGAGCCTTGTGAGAATCCGGCATGTACTTCCCTCTCCCTTATGGGCTTGAGTGCATGAACCCTTTTGCACTGTACGTTTTTTGTTTCTTTGTTTAAATTATTATCGTGATTTTGGTGAAAGATTACAGAGCAAAGTCCTTTTTCTTACAATAGTTCATACACATTTTGTTTTATAAAACTGACTAGAATTCCCCACAGTGTCCCACCTCTCTTCCCTGTGTCCTTCCCTCCCATGCTCTCCTGACACCTGACCTGTCTCCCTGTTGCCCTGTGCTTTCATAGGCCCTGTGCTAACCTTCTCCAAGCTGGATCCTACTGTCAGGTGTGTTCTTGTTTGTGCACAACCGATAACTCCTTTTCTATATTTTCCATTCGATGTCCTTTATAGGCTGGTTATACCTAGCACGGACCCATTTTTAGGGTAACATCATCACTTCTCCCCTCTGTTTTTCACTCCAATTCAAGCCACATGCTGTTCAGTTGCCAGCAATCCCCCGAACGTGATGTATCCATGGACCCAAACCCCCTCCCCACATCCTTCTCCGGCTGCTCTCCTGCTTCTCCTGTGATAGCCAGGCATTTTCAGTTTGTGAGTGGGTTCACATTTTCCCTAGGAGGCGCTCACTCATAATTAGCAGACAGCTACACTGGGTCTGGATTATGAAAATTGCGTCGAGATCCAGATTCTCACAGTTCCTGGCTCCCTTGACATCTCTCTAACTTTTATTATCTCTTCCTGTCTCCATGAATGGGACACAGAGGGTGACAGAACTTGAGTTTTTGAAAAGTAGGGGACATGTGAAAATTAATAATTATCAAAAGGAGTATTCTTTCTTCAACAGGTGGACCTATCACTTCCTGATCTAGTGTTCAGGGAAATAGGACCATCTCAGGGCCTTGGATTGTCAGCTCATTTGGGCAGGTCCTTGGTTCCCCCGTGGCTGGGAGGGGGTAACGGAAACATTGCCTTCCTGCACTGCTTCCCAGTTGTTCATCAGTCGCCCTGTGTTCCCCCAGTGCTTTCTGTGTGTTCACTGTTCCAGTGGGTCTCGTAAGAGGAGATGAAATTGTTCACAAGGACAAGATGAACCGAATGAGACCATCTCTCTAATTACTGATCTGTTTTCTGACTATTCTAGACCATGAATAGAGAGGAAGAACGCTGCCGTTGAGCAGTGGTGAGATGATGTTAGTGTGTTGGAAGTTTGGGAGACAGGAAGCTATCAGTGAGGACATGAATGGGGTTAGTGAAGGGATGAGGCTGATGGCTGTGCTTTATACTTCCTCTTGATGGAAAACAGGACATTGTTTCAAGTCCCTAGGAATGCTCAATTCTCTGTTAGCCTCACTCTTCTCTCTTGAACACAGTGGAGTCCTTGGTACCTTCCTAATCCAGAATGTGTTGGCTGTTTCAGGACTCATTGGTCATGGAGGATGTGGCTGTGGTCTTTACCCAGGAAGAGTGGGCTTTGCTGAATTTTGCTCAGAGGAAACTCTACAAAGATGTCATGACGGAAACCTTGAGAAACCTGGCCTTTGTGGGTAAGAACACATGCATGTTTTATCCATGTTTCCTTTGTTGTTGTTGTTGTTATGTGCCGTCAAGTTGGCCCCAACTCATAGCGACCCCTCCTTGGGTTTCCGAGGCAGTATCACTGCGGAAGTAGGATTGCCCAACCTTCCTTCCGAGGAGTGGCTGGTGGGTTTGAACCACCAGCCTTCTGGTTAGCAATCAAGTGCTTTAGCCACTATGCTACCAGACCTTTAGTGAACAAAAATATTTTAATCATTGACTTTCCTCCAGTATTTGGGCTCAGAAATAGGAATACATTTTTTAATAAAACAGGTATGGCCCCTTGGTCTGTGGAGCTCACGTATCCTGGCTTCCCACATGGGCATGAACAAACAAACAAACAGAAAGGCCCACTATCAAGCTGATTTCATGATTCCAACACATAGTGACCCCCACTGGATTTCCAAGGTACTAAATCTTTGTGGAAGTAGATTGACCTGTCTTCCTTCTGTGGAGAGTGTGGTGGGTTTGAACTGTCAACCTTCTGGTTCACAGTTAAATGCCTTATCCACTGTGCCATCATTTAAAAACAAACAGACAAACAAACTTACGGTCATTGAGTTGATTCCAACTACTAGTGACCCCACCTTTGGTTTCCGAGGTGCTATCTCTACAGAAGTAGATTGCCCAATCTTCCTTCCGAGGAGTCGAGTCGCTGGTGGATTTAAACTTCCATCCTTGTGGTTAGTAGTCAAATGCCTTATGCACTATGCCACCAGAACTCTTTATAATAAAAACAAAAAGCTCTGTGCATTCAAATGAAGTTTTGATTTCTCTTGTGATTAAAAGTCCCAAGGCTCTTTAAGTGTTGTGATGACAAGCTTTGGCTTTCAGGGGTCACTTTGCAGCACTGAGATTTGTGACTGGGGACCTTATTGTGAGTTTCACTGTATTAATTGAATTAATGACTTTGCTGTGAATAAACTCATACTATCTTTAGGCACTGTGAATGTCAAAGTGTTGTCTCATGGCTCTTCATGGTTTTTCCTCATGAGACACATTTCTCCATGAGCAGCACATCAGCTCTACCCATTTTTTTTTTTGTTGTTGTTGTTCGAAATAAAGCAAGGGAAGAGAGATCTGGGAGCAGTGGAGATAGGACTCCCCCAGGGCCATTGTGTCGGCAAGCACTAGGAAAGCCAGAAGTGTGTGAAGGACCAGGCCTGCATGGAGGGAATTCCATTTGAATCCGTCAGACAGAAGAAAAGAAGTCGCCTTTGGGTTGAGGACACACGTTAATAGATACCTACCTTACTTTTCTGACGTGAGCTGTCCTCTCACAGCTCATGTCTTGGAGACCCTTTTCCTGTTGTGATGTTACATGTGTATTGTGTCCAGTAACTTTCTACTTAGTTTCCTGATAACACATACTTGTGTCATCATCCCTGTAACTCCTAACGGATGTATTGGCTGTTAACTTGCTTTGCAACCACTTCCAAAATGTTGGAAGTGTGAAAGTGGCTAAGTCTTTCTTCAATCATAGCAACCTTTCTTTCCCTAATAATTCCTTCCTTTTTGTTTCATGTTGTGATCTTCAACTTGAATGATTGGCTCAGCTTCTCGAAGAAGCTCAGTTTCTGATGGAGAAACGTTTTCTAGTGAAGATATCATGGTTCAATTAATGAAGAATAACACTTGGTCTTTCATGTTGGGAGAATTCTCAAAACTGTACAGCGGTAAAGAGCAGCATAACAATCAGGGGAAACGTTTGAGGTGAGTCATTCAAATGAGAGAGAAGGAAAAACTCCTATGGTGTTGTGACAATAGGAACATACATGTATGTCTTATACCAGGGCTTCAGAGCACTTTGTAATGGTTCGGTAACTGCCTCTATAAACAAGGGCCATGTACACATTGCATATCAAACACATCAGTTGCCCATTGGATTTTGCCCTGAGTAGGAAACAGTCATAGGTGTTCTGCCCAAACTTGGCAGCCAGCTGTGCTCATTTGAATGTTTATCACTCTCCATCATCTTCCCATTAATGAAACATACCTGATGAGGCTCCTGAAACTTTTGGTATATGTGTGGGAGATTGGATTATTGGGAGTATTGTAGAGAGTCACACAGATTGAAATCTGCATGCTTGTCCACCATCTTTCAGTGTGGCCAAGCTGCTTGTTTCCTACCTGTGGTAGTAAAGTTTGTGTATCAACTTAGCTGGGCCTGGTTGAGTGGCTGGGCACCTGGATGTAGTATTCCCCATGATGAAACTGGTAATCACCCTCATGGTGGAATGGACTATGAGCAGCTGAGTAGCTGTTTCAGGAATGTGCTTGGCTTCCTGTATATAAGGAGAAGCTTTGGGGAATAGTGTCTACCTTATGGCACACTTGAACCCTGCATGTGGCCATGTCATTGTTCAGCAGCCTGCCATGCTCTGCCAACCTTTGGATTTTCAGTGGACTTGAATTAACGGTCTGCCATGTGGTTTGGTAACATTAGGACTGTGCCTTTTTACTTGTCAACTTTGGGCTTGTCAGTCTTAGTAGCTAGCAGCTGAGTGAATAGAAGCCTCCAGCTTCAATGGGCCAGGAGCAGGAGGCAGAGCTAAAGCGTAAGGTTGAGGGGCTTTCACCCTGCCCCTAGAGCCTGGCAGTTTGAACTTGAATTTAAAGCTTCCAAACTGTAAGAGAATAAACTCCTGTTTGTTCAAGCCATTCCATTAGTGATATATTCTTGTTAGAGCTGCACTTGGTAACCAGAACACTGCCAAAACAAAAACCAAACGTACTTCCAGTGAGTCAGTTGTCATTCAGAGTGACCCCCTTTGGGTTTCTGAGGAGGTAAATCTTTACAGAAGTAGATTGCCCGGAAGGAAGCTTTCATAGAGTGGCTGCTGTTGTTGTTATGTGCCTTCGAGTTAGACCTGACTCATAGCGACCCCTCCTTGGGTTTCCGAGGTAGTATCACTACAGAAGTAGATTGCCCAACCTTCCTTCCAAGGCCGAGGCTGAGGAGTGGATGGTGGGTTTTGAACCTCCAGCCTTCTGATTAGCACTAAAATGCCTTAAGCACTGTGCCATCAGTGCTCCTTGTTTGTTTCAGAATGTGTGCCTGTTTTTATATCTGCAAATGCAGTCATTAGATATCTGTTTGAAAACATAAGACATACTAATGTATACGTTTGTGTACCATGTCCAGTACACATATGTGTACATTAACTAAGAGTGAAATTACAGGTTCAGAGAATTTTTACCATATGACATTTTCATAATATAACTCAGATTTGAGGCATTTGAAACATATTTGACTTGGACATGATCTGAAAACCTATTTTACAAAAACATTGGACATAACGGTAGTATTTCTGCTAGAACATTTAACCTATGAAACATTAGATAAGTCAATGCAAAACCTGTGCATTCTCTGTGTTTGGTGATGTTGAAATGAGAACATTTGTTTTTGAACAACGTATTGTCTATTTTTAATAGAAATCGTACAATGGAGAACTTCTTTGAAAGTAATGAAGGTCATCCAAGTGGGAAAACTTCAAGCCATATTCCAAATCTCCCTGTGTTATCAAGAAATCATCCAGAAGTAAAGCCTTTGGAATTTGGAGAATGTGGAAAAGCCTTCATGCATCACTCATCACGTGAGCATCCTGCCCAATCTCCCACTGGATGTAATTCCTGTCAATGTGAGGAAGGTTGTCCCTCCCACCTATCCACTCCTCTGAGAACTCTTCATGGAAAGAAGCCCCATAGATGTAAGATATGTAGGAAGGACTTGATTTGTACATCAACCCTTAAGGATCCTGTGTCAACACTGATTGGTGAGGAGCACTGTAAACGTCAGCAATGTGGGAAAGATTCCCGTAGTTTGGCGTCCTTTTGGACGCATGTGAGAGGTCATGAGTGTGAATGGAAGGCATATTGTAAAGATTCTAGTCATCCTTCATCCCTCATTTCACATAAAAAATTTCCTAACATAGATAAGAATTTTGTATGTAAAGAATGTGGGAGAGCTTTTTCTTCATTTCTCACCAGACATATGCGAACTCGCAGTGGGCAGAGGCCTTATGAATGTACACAGTGTGGGAAAGCCTTTAGGTATGCCTCAAACCTCATTACACTTGAAAGAATTCATTATAAAAGTAGGGAATGTGGGAAAGGTTTGAGTCATTCTCCTTACCTCAGTGAACATACAAATAGTCCTGGTGGAGAGAGGTCCTACGTATGTAAGGAATGTGGGAAAACCTTTAATCTTGCCTCATCCCTCCGTAGACATAGGCGAAGTCACAGTGGGAAGAGGCCTTATGAATGTAAGGAATGTGGGAAAGGTTTTAGTCGTGCCTCACATCTCACTGTCCATGTAAGAAATCACAGAGGAGAGAGGCCGTATGAATGTAAGCAATGTGGGAAAACCTTTAGCTATTTCTCATCCCTTACTAAACATAGAAGAACCCACAGTGGGGAGAGGCCTTACAAATGTAAGGAATGTGGGAAAGCCTTTACTTATTCCTCATCCTTTATTGAACATACAAGAACTCACAGTGGGGAGAGGCCTTACGAATGTAAAGAATGTGGGAAAGCCTTTAGTTGTTCCTCATCCCTTACTACCCATAGAAGAACTCACAGTGGAGAGAGGCCTTACAAATGTAAGGAATGTGGGAAAGCCTTTAGGCATGCCTCGTCCCTCACTATACATACGCGGACTCACAGTGGAGAGAGGCCCTATATATGTAACGAATGTGGGAAAGCGTTTAGTTGTTCATCATCTCTTACTATTCATAGAAGAATTCACAGTGGAGAGAGGCCATATGTATGTAAGGAATGTGGGAAAGCCTTTAGTTTTTCCTCATCCCTTAGTGAACACAGAGGAAGTCACATACGAGAGAGGCCTGATGAATATAAGGACTGT
This sequence comes from Orycteropus afer afer, assembly GCF_000298275.1. Taxonomy (NCBI): domain Eukaryota; kingdom Metazoa; phylum Chordata; class Mammalia; order Tubulidentata; family Orycteropodidae; genus Orycteropus; species Orycteropus afer. The sequence continues at coordinate 104,857 of NW_006922595.1, forward strand.
GGGAAAGCCTTTAGTCATTCTTCTTATCTTAGTGAACATACAAATGCTCCTAGTAGAGATAGGTTCTATGTATGTAAGGAATGTGGGAAAGCCTTTAATCAAGCCTCATCCCTTCCTAGACATATGCGAACTCACAGTGGGGAGAGGCCTTATGAATGTAAGGAATGTGGGAAAGATTTTAGTCGTGCCTCACATCTCACTAGACATATGCAGTGTCACAGTGGGGAGAAGCCTTATGAATGTAAAGAATGTGGGAAAGGTTTTAGTCTTACCTCACATCTCACTAGACATATGCGAAGTCACAGTGGGGAGAAGCCTTATGAATGTAAGGAATGTGGGAAAGGTTTTAGTCGGGCCTCACATCTCACTAGACATATGCGAAGTCAAAATGGGGAGAGGCCTTATGAATGTAGGAAATGTGGGAAAAGTTTTAGTCGTACCTCATGTCTCACTGTCCACATAAGAACTCACAGAGGATAGAGGCCCTATGAATGTAGGGAATGTAGGAAAGAAAGCCTTTAGTTGTGCCTCATCCCTCACTACACATACATGATCTCACATTGGAGAGAGGCCCTGTATATGTACGGAATGTGGGAAAGCCTTTAGTTGTTTCTCATCCTTTACTAGGCATAGAAGAACTCACACTGGGGAGGCCTTCTACATGTAAGGAATGTGGGAAAGCCTTTAGTCATGCCTCATCCCTCACAATACATAGAAGGACTCACAGTGGAGAGATGCTTTCTGAATCTAAGGAATATGGGAAAGGTTTTAGGCCTCAAACCTTTTAGAAATAGATCACACAGTAGAGAGGCCTTAAGAGCAAAAGAAACATAGGAAAGCCTTTAGGGACTTTTGACATCTTAGTTCACTTGTAAGAAGTGGAGAGACTGTTAAAATGAGATGTTTCATGCTTACAGCTAGAATTATGAACACCAAATATTTGAATGTCTGCAATTAGCAAATAGAAATTCTCAGTGAAAGCAATACCATTTCAAAGAAAAGGTCCTTCTGCCTTTGGGAGAAACGACACTTTCATCATAAATGTGGGTCTGTCCTCATCGGTGTTTGTTACTTCCTCAGTCCAAGCTTATTGTTAGTTTCTTAAAGTCCCTGGGTATTACAAATGAGCCTGGTAGGAATTGCCTTCAGCAAATATGGTTTTGTATTTTTTCAGTGTTTTTATTAATGTTTTTTTTAAGGTGCAATTAAATACACTTTTCAATGGTTTTGTGTGTTTTCACATTTAATGCATTTCCTTGTAGTTTTCTCTGCTGTAAAGCTATTTCCCTCTTTATAATTACTAAGCTTCTCAGAGACTGAAAATACTGTTTTTCATCATACTTTGGCATACTAATTTTAGTATCCTTTGATATTTACTACCTCTCATGATTGTGTTTGCCAAATGGTATTTTGTAGTACAGTCATTTCCTCTACATTAATGGGAAGTCTGTGATCATTATCTCCCCTTCATTTGTATATTAAATTGTTTTTAATAGTACCAACAGTCCTCAGATGGTGAACAGGTTCCGCCCCAACTCTGTGTTTAAGTTTAATTCGTATGTAATTCCAGCCTCTTAAGTACAGTTCGTATTGAATGCCATTTACACAAATGTTTTCCTTTTATATAGTATACAGGGTACCTATCTACACAAATACAACATGATAGAAATACTTCTGGATTCACTGAAACAACTTTAATATGCTAAGAGTGATCATAATAATTTTTTAATGTACATCTCAAGTTACCTCTCATCACCACCTCATGGGATTACCACTTGGTCCCCTCCCACCATTCCTGTGTTGTTGAAGCCTAGAGGCCACCTGCATGGGTGATGGACATGTGAACGCCTAGTGTCAAGTGTAGATGTGCCTGAAGGAAGTATGGAGCATGGACTCTGGTGCTACACATTCCAGTCATGATTTGGGGGTTGCCAGCCTCCATCTGAGTAGGGAGGGCTGGAGTTTGAATAGGAAGAGCATCTTAATTTACGATAGGTTTTGTGGGGGATGGTAACTATGTACACGTTTTTTGTAACTTAAACATTCATAACTGGAGTCCTTTTTTTTTTTTTTTTCTGTTTTGATGCTCAGATTTTCCCAGATTTGGTTTTCATGAAGGGGAATGTTCTTCTAACTAGGTGTCTGTATTTTGCTGACATGTCCCTGTTCCACTTTGTACATTACTTGTTGCCCATATTTGAACCTCACTTTGTTCTTTTCCATCCCGAGCCCTGGGATCCCACTGTTAATCCCAAAATCCCAGGTTCTTTGATTAGAGAACGATAATTAGAAACAAGGGTTTGGGCATTAAGTGTGCTGACTGTTATTTGGTCTTCCAAAAGGAAAGAGTTGGGAGTGCACGTGTGTGAATCTACACATACAAAGACATTTTATTTCAGAAACCACAAGCTGTAGCCATATTTCTGCTTCACTGTAGCCTTTTCCCTTATCCTACATGTTATTCCTTTCTTTAATACTAGTGCTCTTGGCTGTCATTATTCACGATATGTTTCCTCCCAAATCGTATAATTTACCATGGCTTCAACCTGATTGATCTCAGTTCAGTCATGCCTAAGGAAGTGTCTCTGCAACAGAGCTGATTTTAAAACTTTTAGGTGATTGACCTCAGGACCAACAATGGGAAAAATTACAAGTCAAAGCCCAACTAGAAACTTCATCTTTCTCTTTTTTCTTGGGTGAAAGTTTACAGGGCAAATTTATTTTCCATATAGTACTTCATACACATTTTGTTTTATGACATTGACTTCAACTCCACACAGCGTAACAGCTCTCTTCCCACTTCCTCCATGTACTGACCTCTTGCCTGTGCCCTTCTTTCTTATGTGTTCCCGGCCTCTGAGCTATCTCCCTTTGCAAATACCACCCTTCTGTTCTCTGATGATTAATTGTTCTAAGGAATGTATCTACATGATGTAGTAAATGTTCACCTTATGTGCCTGTATGTTTTTTAGCTGGAAGTCATGGGAGTGAATTAATGTACAGGCCTGAGGGATAACTAAGGGCATAGTCTTGAGGATCTCACCAGGCTCCATCACACCAGTAAAGCTGGTCTTTTTTTTTTTTTTTAATGACTTTTGAGTTTTCTTCCACATTGTTGTCCCCCACTATCCAGCATCTCCTTCACTGATCCTTTTCTGAGTTGTTGACAGTGGTAGCCAGGCATCATCTAGTTCTGGTCTCATGGTTATATAGGCTGAGGTTCACATGGTTTACTAGTCCCTTGGACTAATTGTTGCTATGCTTCTTTGGTTTTCTTCATTCTTTGTTATTCTGTAGAAACTTTATCATTTTGTGAGAAAATAAGGGCAGAGTATATGTTGCAGAGTAACCAAAACCTTTACCCTTGGATGTTGAAGAGTCAGGAGGAGCTACCCCAGTCAATGATGGCGGTACCCAATAAAAGATGACGGTGCCCTGCTCAAAGATGGCAGCCAGCCACACTTTATGTTGCTGCCTACAGCCCTGCCAATAACCTCACTTGCAGGCACCAGAACGTTCACACTACACTTCTTTGGAATCTCACAATCCAGTGCTTTAACCTGTAATCTTTTTCCTTCTGGGCACCATATAAAACTTTAGGTCTATTTCTCATTTCAGTCCATTGGTCATGACTGAAAGGATTCAAACTGGTGTGAAGCCCTGGAGTGCACATAGTTTCAGAATTGTTCACTGTGAGGTGATAAATCACCGTGGAGAAACCAGTTTGGCCTTGATTCCAGGTTCATGAGAATATGGCTGCATCATAGGCTAATGTGTAAGAGCTGAGAAAGTCAGAGTGACCACATGGGGCCTGATGCTGACCTCTGAGGCCACCACTGAGCTTCATGCAGAACTGGCCAGTGAAGAGCTTCCTGGTTGGTGAGAGGCAGCCAACCATGTGGAGGGAAGCCAGTCCTGGGGACACGGGAGCTCTGCACCAGGGCCCTCCCAAACTTCATCCCATGATCTCTTCAGTTATATCCTTTCTGGTTATATTGAAGCTGTTATTGTAAGCATGGCCTTCTTGCGAGTACTGTGAGTTTTTCGTGGAATTAGGCTCAGAAGTAAGGAAGCTGGAGAACCTGATCTTTTTTTTTTTTTTTCTTTAATCAAGAACTCATGAACCTTAATAAAGAAGAAGGAGCAACTCTGATGGCACTGTGGTTAAAGCATTGGTCTGCTAACCAAAATGTCAGTGGTTTGAACCCACTAGCTGCTTTGTGGGAGAAAGATGAGGCAGTCTGTTTCTGTAAGATTTACAGGTTCAGAAACCTTATGGGAGCAGTTCACCCTGTAGGATTGCTATGAGTCTGACTCAACTCGATGACAGTGGGTTTCCATTTTAAAGGAGAAAAGTTAAATTCTGAGCAGTTTTCCTGGAAATGTGCATGTTCTAAAGGTTCCTAGAGAATGATACATGCTTATGTATGAAAAACTATTGGGAAGAGGTGGGGAGCAAGAAAAAACATGTAGAAAGTAGGGTTACATGATACATGCTGTTGTGTGACGTGGAGTCTATTTCAACTCATTGTCATCCTACATGACAAAGTAGAACTGCCTTACAGAGTCTCTTTCATGAGAGATTGTGATTTGGGTGAAAGTTTACAGAGCAAATTCCCTTTCTATACAGCAGTTCACATACACTTTCCCTCATGACATTGACTACAATTTACCCCAATGTAACAGCTTCCCTTCCACTTCCTCCCATTAGTTATCTCTTCCTTGTATCTATCCCTCCATGCACTCCTACCCCCTAAGCTGTGTAGACTCTGATCTTGAGGCTGCTATTGTATGGGAGTGAGAGGGAAACCCCCAGGCTTGTAGCCAGCAGTTCAGAAGTTATGGGTCATTCAGACACGCACCTGGAGTCAACACTGGAAGTCTGAAGTACAGTGTCCTGTTTAACTTGTGAGTCTAGCCCAGCCCCTGTGGCTACAGTCAAAGGGTGAATCCTTTGTGGGTGGTTGGTGTCAGTATTAATTAAGGGCAAGGATCAGATTTGCACGTGACTTAATTCTCAGGTGAAGTGAGATTTGTTAGTCTTCTTGGTGTAGATAGCACCTTGCTGGAGTCATCAAGCTCCATCTCACCCTAAAATGTCTAAGTACTGTGTTGTTTCATGATTAGTGGAATTTAATGAGGGTGGAAAATTGGTTTAAAAAGACTTGTATGCATGCACTTGATGTCTATACATAGCAAAGACTTACAAAATAATTGTCTCTGAATGACTTCTCTGCCTCTGGTAGCATAGTGTATAAAGCATTTGTCTGCTAAACAGAAGGTGGTGGTTCAAACCCACCAGCTACTCTGTGGGAGGAAAATGAGGCAGTCTACTTCTGTAAATATTTATAGCTTTGGAAACCCAATGAGTGTTGCTATGAGTCAGAACTCGATGCCAGCGTGTTTGGGTTTTTTTTTTGGCAACCATCTTATCCTAGTGATATCTAAGGCATCCCCCGTACCATGGAAAAGATGCATGATGCAAAATTGGACCTATAAGTGTCTCCACCGGCCACCCAATAGTCCTGCAAAAGACTCCCTCCCACTTTGCTTCTTAACCTTTTTTATTGTAATTTGGGTAAGTTTACAAAGGAAATTGATTTTCCATACACATTTTTCTCATGACCAAAAAAAAAAAAAACAGACTCACTGCCGTGAAGTCAATTCGACTCTTACAGACCCTTTTGGGTTTCAGAGGCTGTATCGCTACGGAAGTAGATTGCCCATTCTTCCTTCCGAGGAGTGCCTGGTGGGTTTGAACTGCCAGCCTTCTGGTTAGCAGTCAGATGCCTCAGGCGCTATGCCACTAGAGCTCCCAACTGCAATTTCTCACAATGTAACAGTTCTCTTTCCCAGTTACCTCTTCCTGTGTCCTTCTCTCCCATGCACTCCTGCTCCCTGAGCCTTCTCCCTGTGCGTACACTTCCCTTCTGTTCTCCCATAATTGATCTCTCCAAGGAGTGTATCTACCTGATGTAAATGTTCATCTCGTATGCTGGTCTTTTATTTGGCAGGAAGCCACAGAAGTGAGTTCAGTTCTAGAACTGAAGGGCAGCTGTGGACCATAGTCTCAGCAGTTTCACTAGCCTCTCTCAGACCAATAAACATGGTGGTGTTTTTTTTTTTTCCCTAAATGATTTTGAATTTTGTTCTACAATGTTCTCCCATTCTATCCAGGATCTCCTACATAGATCTCTCCCTCTGAGTGGTTGACAGTAGTAGCTGGGTACCATCTAGTTATTTTGGTCTCGTGGTCATATAGGCTGGGGATTATATGGTCCGCCAGTCCCTTAGACTAATTGTTTCCATGCGTCTTTGGTTTTCATCATTCTTTGCTCTGGATGAGGAGAGACCCATCGTTCCATCTAGATTACTGCTTACAAGCTTTTAAGATCCCAGTCGCTACTTGCCAAAATAGGATGTGGAATAATGTTTTTGTGTAGTATGTTATGCCAATTGAGCTTGATGTCCCCTGGGACCATGGTCTCTAGCCCACAGGTCCAACTACTTGCTTCCTCCGGGTAGCAGGCTGTGGCCAAGAAGTCACCAGAACCTTGTCCCTTGTCAGCTCTACTATATACCTGGACATTCATACAGAATATACAAATATGCTTGTAGAAACATTATCTGCCAACCCTGACCTTGGTCACGGGCACACTCACCCCTGCATAGAGATACCCGATTGTTCAGCCTGTCCACCCGTCTATCCACCTGTAGATCAATGTTTGCCTTCGCTGACAATGTAGTACTGTTTGTTCAAAAGGGTTATCTTTGTTGTGTGTAACTCCCACATACCTCTCTATGTCTTCCTCTTCCTCAGTGCCACTGTCTTGATCACTCACATCATTCTTAATGTGTCTTGGAATTTGTTTCTTGTCAAAAATAACATCCTAAGACTTTTTATTTTCATCAATTGTGTTAGTTTTCCTTTGTTCTCATAATTCCAATGTAAGGAACCTTGTTGAGCAACACTTGAGTACTTGGTTGCCATCTCAAAGACTGGCATTTCAAACTCACCCACCAGCACCATGGAAGAAAGGCCTGTGGATCTGCTTCCATATAAGTTACAGCCTTGGCTACCCTAGGAGATAGTTTTGCCCTGTCCTATAGGGTCACTAAGGAGCTTTGTGGCACAGTGGACAAAGCATATGGATGCTAACCAGTAGGTCTGTGGTTCAAACCCATCAGCTTCTCCATGGAAGGAAGATTTACAGCCTTGGACCGGGAGACAGCTCAGGGGCAAGAGGGCGTGGAGGGATGGACACAGGGAAGAGGTAATTATTGGGAGGAAGTGGGAGGGGACTGTTGCATTGTGGTAAATTGTGGTCAATGTCATGAGACAAAATGTATGTGAAGCTGTATGGAAAGTGAATTTGCTCTGTAAATCTTCACCAAAATCACACACACACACACACAGAGTATATATAAAAAAAGATTTACCGCCTTGGAAACCTAGAAGTGTATCTACCTGTTATAAATGTTCAGCTCATATGCCTGTCTATTGTTTGGCTGTATCCCACAGGAATTAATTTAATTTCAGACCTGAAGGGTACCTAGGGGCTACAGTTTCAGGGATCTCACCAGGCTCTATCAGACCAGCAAACCTGATCTTTTCTTTTATGATTTTGAGTTGTGTTCCGCACCGTTCTCCCACTCTATCCAAGATCTCCTCCACTGATCCCTTTCCAAGTGACTGACAGCAGTAGCAGGGCACCATCTAGTTCTTCTGGTCTCATTCATGGTCATATAGGCTGAGGAGCACATGGTTTACTATTCCCTTGAACTAATTGTTTCCATGTGTCTTTGATTTTCTTCATTCTTCTTTGCTCTGGAGGAGGAGAGACCCATCATTGCATCTAGATGACCACGTGGAAGCTCCTAAGACCCCAGCCATGCAGAACAATGTTTTTGTGTAGTATGTAATGCTAGTTGAGCTTGAAAGGACATGCATGTTAATGTACAGAAAAAGCAAAGTCAGTTGTTACGGAATCAACCACCACTCAGCTCAACCCATTCTCTTATCAGTGAACTGTGTTCCATACAGTTTTCAGTGACTGATTTTTCGCAAGTAGATCAACCAATCTTTCTTCTGCAGCACCTCTAGAATTCAAAGCCCACCTTTCACTTGGTACCGAGAGCTTAGGATTTCTAGACTCTTTCTATATCTATATGTAACTCTACTTGTATATTTATATCTATCCATCTATCTAGGAGTCTCTGGGTGGTAGAAATGGTTAAGCGTTTGGCTAGTAGCCATAAGGTTGGTGGTTCAAGCCCACGCGGAGGCACCTTGGTGATCTGCTTCTGAAACATCACAGCCTGGAAACTCTATGGAGCACAGTTCATCTTTGCACACATAGGATCACCTTGAATGATAATCAGCAAACAACAGTGAGATCATGGACTAAAAGATCAATAAGGAGAAAATATGGGGTGGCAAGACTAAAGAGAATTAATGGGAGATGAATATGTAGTTGTACATAGGGCAGCAGAGATGGATGAATGGTTCCCAGACACACAAAACCTGATGTGGGCTGAGGAAAATCCAGCCAGTCATCATCAAGATGACTTTGACTCCTGGTGACATGATTTGTTTCAAAGTAAAACTGTTAGGTCTTCTTTCTCAGAAGTCTGCATGGACCCAAACTTCCACCCTTTTGGTTACCACCCGAACGTGTGAACAATTTGCACCTCTCACCAAATCTGTTGTGTGACCATCACCACTAATCCATATTAAAATATTTTCATCCTGCCAATGAGAAACTCTCTATTGTAAGCTCCCATTTCCCACACCCTCCAGCATATGGTAGCCTATCATAATCTCTGATTTCTATACATGTTCCTGTGCTCAATATTTTCTATGAAGTGTTATTTTTGTCTTTTGTTTTCCTTTTTGATTGATTGTTTTATTTCACTCAGCATAATGTTTTGTTTTGTTATTTTTGCCAAGTATTTTTTTTTTTTTTTAAATTTTGCTGTACTTTGGGTAGGAGCTCTGGTAGCATAGTGCCTAAGGCACTTGACTGCTCACCAGAAGGCTGGCAGTTCAAACCCACCAGCCACTCCTCAGAAGGAAGGTTGGGCAATCCTACTTCCATAGTGATACTGCCTCGGAAACCCAAGGAGGGGTCGCTATGAGTCGGGGCCAACTCGACAGCAAACAACAGCAACAACAACATACTTTGGGTGCAGATTTACAAAGCAAGTTGTTGTTAGGTGCTGTCGAGTTGATTCCAGTTTGTAGTGACTCCATGTACAACAGAATGAAACACGGCCTGGTCCTGAGCTCATCACCACAGCCCATGTCATTTCCTCTCACTGAGGGTTCTCCCCTTCTCTGCTGCCACTCTGTGCACTGAGAAAGGTTCACCCTTGCTGAAACACTGTCAGGACTTCATTTCTCTTTATGGCCAAGTCAGATTCCTCTGTCTGTATTCCCATGTTATGTTTATCCATTCACCTGTTGGCAGACACTTGGGTAATTTCTACCTTGTGACTACTGTCAGTGTTACTGTGAACACGCAGGACACGTACGCATTGGGTTCCCTGCTTTCAGTTATTGTGGGTGTGTACCTAGCACTGCAATCAGTAGATCACAGAAAAGTGCTATGTTCACCTTTCTGAGGATCCACCCAAGTTTCAGTTTTCAATCCACCCCTTTTCTCTGGAAGGAGCTCTGGTGGTGCAGTGGGTAAGTAAGGCATTTGGTTCCTAAGCAGAAAGGTGGCAGTTCAAACAACAGCTGCTCTGCAGGAGGAAGATGATGCAACCTGCTTATGTAAAGATTGACAGCCTTGGAAACCCAGTGGAAGTCACCATGAGTGAGAAGGGATATGACGGCAGTGGGTGTGGGGTTTTGGTTCTTCTTTCTGGAGGTGTGAGGAAAAATGCTTCAGGGAGGCACCTGCTACAAGTGAACCATCCAGCACACAAAGGAACGTATTCAACACACACACAAACTTTTTAAAACTTGGCTGTATAGATCAGCCCTTTATGACTCTTGGTCATTGGCCATTTGTCAGGAATATATGTTGTGAGTTTGATGTGTTTGGACAGAGTAGTGTGAGTGTAATGTGTACATGTAAGATGTGTGTATGTGATGTGTTTATGTGAATGTATTTGAATGTTTGAGTTGTGTGGTGGTGCATGGTGTTATATGAATCCATATGTATGGGGTGTATGTATGTGTTGTATGTGATCTATGCATTTAATATGTGTGGTGGTTAAGTGTGTGTGTCAACTTGGCTGGGCCTGTTTGCGTGCCTGGGCAGCTGGATGTAGTATTCTCCATGATGAGACTGGTCATCAACTCCATGGAGGAATCTACTGTGAGCAGCTGAGTAGCTGCCTTTGGGTATGGGGTCTGCTTCCCATATATGAGAAACAGCTTTGGGAATGGTCTCTAGCTTATGGCATGTCTGAACCCTGCATGTAACCATGTTGTTGTTCAGTAGCCTGCCACGCTCTGCTGAACTTGGGGCTTTCAGTGGACTTGAATGAATGCCCTGCCGTGTTGTTTGGTAACATTGGGACTGTGCCTTTTCACTTGTCAACCTTGGGTTTGTCAGACTCAGTAGCTAGCAGCTGCCTGAGTAGAGAGATGCCTGTAGCTTCACTGGGCATGGAGCAAGAGACAGAACTGAAGCCCAAGCTCGAGGGGCTTTCACACAGCCCCTAGAGCCTGGCACTTGGAACTTGGACTTCTAGCCTCCTGAACGGTAAGAGAATGAACTCCTGTTTGTTAAGGCCATCTCATTTGTGGTATGTTCCTGTCAGAGCAACACTAGGAAACCATAACAATGTATATGGCCCATGTGTGTATACGTGGTGTGGGGTGTGTTTGCGACAAGTGGAATGTGTGAACCTGAGATGAGTGTGTATGTGGTGGTGTGTGGAATGTTGACATGTAATACATGTATTTGTGTGGGCATAAATATGTGTGTGAATGTAGGACTGGGTGACATATGTACATTAGTGTATATGAGTGTGGAGTGTGGTGTAAATTGACATGCATGTACGTAGAGGTGTATGCGGTGCCTGTGTGTGAGGTGTAAGTATAGTGTGAGCATATTTCAGTATGGTGTGTGCTGGGCATGGTGTGACTGTGTGTAACGTGTTCAGTTGAAGATTCCATATGAGCACCTGTCACTATGTCAGCTCCTCCTACACGCACACCTAGAAAAAGGCAGGGAGCTGGCATCTTCTGTTCGCTAACTTAACAAGAGGAAGACGACGTCACCATCAGCAGCCCAAGGCTTGTTCCTATGAGGCCAAATAAGCTGACACCCTCCATCCTTTTAGCAATTTTGACACCAACTGTCCTTCCCACGGCACTCACTACTTCTCTGTTGGGTTCAATAACTCATTGCAAGGGCTGCACAGAACTCATAGACAATATTCATGATCATGGAGTTTATGAGGGAAGTAACACGCCACAGTTTGGGTTCAAAAACATGCTCAAGATACAGTTCTTTAACCAGAATATTCTCCCATCTGCTGTGCCCTTGGCATGCTGCTCTGATCCTTGGCCTCTTGGCCTGGCAAGCCCACTGCTGTGTCCCGTGCCTCTTGGTTCCCCTGTCACTGTCTCTCTGCTGGGGCATCTCTCGGCCAACGAGGTCCAGGGCAGGGATCTCGGGTCCAAACATGCTCCTCTTCACCTCCGGCTCTTCTCTTGAGAGCAGTGAGATCCCCTCTCTGCCTCTGTTGTTGTTGTTGTTATGTGCCATCGAGTCAGCCCCAACTCATCACGACCCCTCCTTGGGTTGCCGAGGCAGTATCACTATGGAAGTAAATTGCCCAGTCTTCCTTCTGAGGAGTAGCTGGTGGATTTGAACCGCCAGCCTTCTGGTTAGCAGTCAAGTGCCTTAGGCACTATGCTACCAGAGCTCCTCTCTGCCTCTAGGAGGGCTCATTTTAAGCCTGGCAGAGTGACAAAATTAGCCAATCCCAACAGCAGAGTTCTACACAACTTATTTGCATGGTCCCACCCAGTCATCCAGTGGGAGTTACAAAGACTGTGGCTAGAAAAGCCATTGTAAGTAATTCACTGCACTGCACATGCTCGGTGTGACCCTAAGCTGCCACCTCCCACAGCTACCTCCTGTACTTAACATCCCCATCCCCATTCCCAATGGTTGTCTTTGCTCTCAAGCACAGGCACACACAGATGGGAGCAACGGTTGGGGAGAAGGCAGCCAACAGATTCCTCACCCTCAAGGCCATAAGCTTCCTCGACGTCATCGGCCTGAAGCAGGAGCACTATGTTAGCCATGAGAAGTCCGTCCTGGAGGAAGTCAGCCACTCCTTCCCCGTCCGGCTCTGACTCCCTTTCTTTCCCCTCAGCCTCTCTTTCCACACCCAGGTGGTTCTTACACAGAGCCACGTGGAATGAGGCTGTGGCAGGTGTGGTGTGTTGAACCATGGCCTTCAAATTACATGGTGGAGTCTTAACCCGTGTACTTGATGATGAGCAATGGGAGGTGCAAATGGTGAATGAAATGAGCTGCTCATAGATTGACGAGGTGAGTCCACCAAGAAGTGCCTCAGAAGAGAAGCCTGGCCATGTGCTGCTCTTGAGGAGGAGGGATTGGTGTCAGAGATGATGAAGCGGCACGGCAGTTTGCAAAAGGTGGACATTTGGGACATCTTTAACCTCCACCTCATAGGGACCAGTCTTGTACTGACCTTTCTACAAGAAATTGTTCAAGCAAAGTTGTACACAATATAGTTTATACAGTGTAATTCTTACTATATGAAGTCCAAGAATGGGCAAATTTTATCTTTCACAATAACAGTCAGAAACTTGGCTACCTCTAGGATGAATATCCACTGTAATAAGGGTAGGAGGGAATGTTCTTGTGTGCTGGAAAATTTCTCTAACTTGATGTCAGAGGAGCTTATGGGAGTGTATGTCCAGATGTCAAAATTCATTGCATTGTACAGTTAAGATCAGTACACCTTATGCATTTTATTGTTTGTGTGTATGAGAAAAGAGTTTTGAAAATGCCTATAACTGTCATTAAAAAAAGTAATTCACCTTTTATCAACTCACCTTCCGAATGACTGGGATCTTCCTGCCTTCCTCCTTTCTCCAGGGTCCTCAGCCCCTGGAGAGATCACACTGGGTTTCCACTGCCTGTGTCCTGCTTCTAGGGAAATATTCCTGATATGCAAGAGATGACAAACCAGGAATCAGAAGCCCAGCTGATAGCTGGAGAGAGCTCTCTGGTTTGGCTGCACACTGCCTTGAAGAATGAAAGAAAGTTCACAGCAGCAATTTTTGCTGGAGAGAACTGTTCTAGTGTTCAGTGCAAAGAACGCAACACCCAAGTAGCAAAACCAAATGCATTCACACACACGCACACGCAAACACAAGTTTTGTTAATGCAATAGTACACTCTCAAGGGCATAAGGAGTGGGCCTACTTCTAAAGAAGGAGCAGCACCAAGCTCTTGCAGCTGTCATTGTTAGGTGCGGTCCAGTTGTATCCGACTCATAGCGACCCTATGGACAAAAGAATGAAATGCTGCCTGGTCCTGTGCCAGACTCTCAATCCCTGCTGTACCTGAGCCCTCATTGCAGCCACTGTGTCAGTCCATCTCATTGAGGGCTGTATTATGTAAGTTTGTGTGTCAACTTGGCTGGGCCTTGTTGAGTGGCTGGCAGCTGGATATAGTATCCCCGTGATGAGACTGGCAGTCAACTCCATGGTGGAATCTACTATAAGCAGCTGAGTAGCTGCTTTATGGATGTGGTCTGCTTCCTGTATATAAGGAGAAGCCTTGGGGAATGGTCTCTAGCATCTGGCACACTTGAATCCTGCATGTAGCTGTGTTGATGTTCAGCAGTCTACCACACTCTGCCAGCCTTGGGACTTTCAATGGACTTGAATTAATGGCCTGCTGTGTGGTTTGGTAATATCGAGACTTAGCCTTGTTAGTTGTCAGCCTCACTGGCCAGCAGCAGAATGAAGAAAAGCCTCCAGCCTCAGTGAGCCAGGAGTAGGAGGCAAGCTGAAGTCCAAGGTTGGGAGGATTTCACCCAGTCCCTAGAGCCTTGCACTTTGAACTTGGACTTAAAGCCTCCAAATTGTGAGAATAAACTCCTTTTTGTTAAGGCCATCTCATTGTGGTATATTCTTGTCAGAGTGGCACTGGTAACTAGAACAAGGGCCTTTCCCTTTTTCTCTGACCCTCCATATTACCAAACATGATATCCTTCTCCAGGGAATGGTCCCTTCTGACATAACCAAAGTAGGTCAGATAACGTGTGATTCTCACTTCAAAGGAGCATGCCAGGTGCACGTTGTTCTTCTCACAGTCCGTGGTACTTTGAGTATTCTCTGCCAACACCACAACTCAAAAGCTGCAATTCTTCTGCAGTCTTCTTTATTCATTGTCCAAATTTCACATGCATATGAGGCAACTGACAATACCATGACTTGGGTTAGGCCCACCTTAGCCTTAAAAGAGACATCGTAACTCTTCAACACTTTAAAGAGGTCTTTTGCAGTCAGTTTGCCCAGTGCCCTACACTGTCTGAATTCTTGACTGCTGCTTCCTCTGATGTTGATTGTGGAACCAAGTAATATGAAAACTTTGACAACTTCAATCTTTTCTCCATTTATTGTGACGCTGCTTATTGGTCCACTTGTTAGGATTTTCATTTT
>NW_006922595.1:120002-121837 GCF_000298275.1 Orycteropus afer afer
ACAAATTAGGAAGAAAGGTCTGGTGATCTACTTTTGAAAACCCTGTGGATCATAGTGGTCCAATGTGCAGCCGATTATGGCAATCAATGGTCCAGGCATTTTGTTTCCCGGTACATGGGATCACCATGAGTCAGGAGCCAAGTCAATGGAAGCTAGAAGCAACCACCATTCACTAGCTATTTGACCTTCAAAACCCACTGTCATTGAGCCAATTCCAACTCATCGTGACCCTACAGGACAGAATAAAACTGCCTATAGTGTTTCCAAAGCTTTAAATCTATACAGAAGCAAATTGCCTCATCTTTCTACTTTGGAGGTGCTGTTGGGTTTGAATTACTGACCTTTTTGTTAGGATACCTATGCTTTAACCACATCACCACCAGAGCTGATACGTGACTTTTACTCCCTGTAATAAAGTCCAATTCCTGACTGGAGCCTAGCTGTGCCTCCCTGTCTCTTTCTCCTCATACAACTCTCCCTCTTGTCCCCTCTGTTCCTCATTTAGACTAAGCTTTTTCCTGCTCACTGCCTTTGTGCTTTCTGTTCTTTTTGCCTAAAACACCTTTCTTCAGGTTTTCTCCCTCAGGTCTCAGATAAAATGTCACCTCCTCAGAGAGACCTGTGTGAGAATGCTATCTAATGTCCCAAAGAAAACAGGAAGAAAGAAAACATAGTATTACAAGAAGGAAAATAAGAAAAAGGTGGAATTAATTCACAAATCCAAAAGTTGGTACTGTGACAGAAGTAAACCACATAACAACCTTCTGAAAAATCTAAGCAAGGAACAAAAGATATACAACAAACAGCACTAAGAAGCTATTCTTAAAAAAGTGCAACAGCAACTCCCAGCCTCTCAGCTAGAGGCCTTACATTTTCTCAGTATCAGGGGTTGGGTTTGGGGCAGGGCATGCTGGTAAACATTCTTATTTCATTCCACCAGTCCCAACCCTTTTTCTATTTTCTTTCCAGATATGTATTTAATCTTCCCGGTTCAAGCATTTAACTTTCCCACACTCCTCCTTGATTGCAGAACAGGGGAGTCAAAACTACAATGCAGACTGATTATAATTGCATGCTAACCAGAACCTAGGTTACTTCGAGGTCAACTACACATGTCCTGTGAGGAAATGTCCGAGGAAAGTCATTTTTATAATTTTAGGGTTTTGTCCTCTTCTGCTTGGCTGCATTTCTTCTGAGGCCTTAAAGTCTGCACTTGTGGTTCCAACTGTACGAAGTTTGAAGCAGCGACCCACTTCCCTTTGGTAACTCCCTAACACAACTAGGGGCTTGAATTATTCTAACATGGAGAAATATTTGTAAGGAACAAAGAAATTATTTTTGTAAAGAAGATGATGAATTTTTTTCAAAAGGTCAAATATGCAAACATCAATTTTCTCTGCTCCCCAGGAGTATCCTCCATGACTGAAACCCGCCTTTCAGTTCATCTTCATATTGAAGAAAATGTACGCTTTTCTCTAGAGGGGAAAGAAGGACAGCGGTGGCCAGATCCAAACACAAGGAGGAGCCACTGAGCCCCACGGGCAGGCGTTGGAACCTTCTGTTCCCGCACGGAACGCCTTCCCTGAGCACCGCGTGGCCCAGACACCGGAAGTGAAATGTGTCTTCCCCGCAGCCGTTCCTGCGAGATGCCAGCACGGCCGCCGCAGCCGCTTTCTGCGTAGCGAGCAGCGAGGACTGACCTGCGTCTCCTGGTGTGAGATCAGGTAACGTTTTGTGTCCCTTCGCTGTTCAAACTGGTGGTTCTCAGCCCGCAGCGTCCGCCTCACCGGAAGTTGGTGAGAAATGCGGAGTCGGGCCGCGTGGATGCCGGGGGT
>NW_006922595.1:128412-130194 GCF_000298275.1 Orycteropus afer afer
GAGGAAGTTCCTTGATACCTGCTGAGACTGGAGGGCAGATAAAGGCCCTAAGGAGTGTTTAGAATTACAAAAGTCCTGTTAGCACTGCTGACACTAAAAGGTTTCTGGTTAAAGATTTTCCTGGAAGCTGCTAGAACTCTGGCTTCAGCTTGACTCACAGTATTAGTTTGTTCTTGGTATTAGTAACTTGGTGACTCAGATTGGATTACCTTAAAAACCCCATTCATAAATTGTAGTCAGTGTCATGAGACAAAGTGTATGTTAACTGTTGTATGGAAAGTAAATTTGCTCTGTAAATTTTCACCCAAATCACAATTAAAAAAAACGAGAGCGAGAGGAAAAAAAAAAAACACATTCATTCCTCACTGTGTATCCCACAGTGGGATTTTCTTGCTTGGGGTTACTACAGCCCAAGGCAATCATGGAATCTTTGAAATACCCACTTTCCTGTCTATTATCATAGTATCTAAATTTCCCTCCTCTCACTTACGTACTCAGACTAAGAAACTATACATGCTTTTGGTTTTGTAATGATATCATTTCATGCTTTGTGTGTGTGTGTGTGTGTGTTAAAATACATATAATAGAACTTTTTCCTAGTTCACTCATTTTTGTGTGTATGGTCACTAACGTTTCCCACTAACGTTACTGAATCATGCACAGAAAAGTGTAGTGTTAGTAAAGCCGGAATGCTCCTTGGAAATGAGAATGGCCAGACTTCATCTCAACAACTTTGGTCATGTTGTCAGCAGGCACCATTCCCTGGAGGAGGATATGGTGGTTGGTAAAGTGGAGAGTCAGCGAAAATGGAGATGGCCTTCAACAGGATGGAGTGACACGTGGCTACAGTGATGGGCTCAAGCACAGCAAGGATTGTGAAGGTGGTACAGGCCTGGGCAGTGTTTCGTTCTGTTGTACGCAGCGTTTCTAGGAGTTGGAGCTGACTGAAAGCACTAAACAATTCAGTAACTGTAAGGCTTTTCTCCATGCCTTGCAGCCATCAGCACTTTCAGTTCCCACGATTTTCCATCACCCTGAGCAGACGCTCAGTGCCTCTTCTCCATGAACGCCCTTTTCTCCCTCCCATCTGCCCCCACTGTCTCTGTATTAGCCCTTTGAAGATATTTCGTTGAAGTGGGATGATAGCATCTTTATCCTTTTGTGTGTGACTTAAATCACTTGGCACAGTATTTTCAGGGTTCATCCATGTGGTACCATGTATGAGAACTTCATTCCTTTTGAGGAGTGAATAGTATTCCATTTTCTTTATGGATGCACCTGTACATCAAATTTTGGTTATTTTTGTCCACTTCTTGGCTGTTCGGAATAGTGCTGCAGTGATCATTGTTGTAAAAATACCTTTTTCCTTTAGAAAGAAAAGACAACCTGTTTATGTCTCTGCTTTCAACTTTTGTTTTTAGGTGTCATTGAGTTGACGCCTAATTCATCATGACCCAATGTGTAGAACTATAAAGTAAGGCTTCCTTCGATGTAATCTTGTTTATTTTTTTGACTTTTTGTTGTGGTTTGGGTGAAGCTTTAAAGATAAAATCAGTTTCATATTCAACAATTTATAGAAATTTGCTTTATGCCATTGATTGCAACCGCACAATGTAACAGCACATTTCCATTTCTTCCTGCTTTCCTGTTTCCATTCAACCTTCTTTCCTATCCCTTCCTGTCTTCTGAGCTTTCTCCGTGAACGACTGCTGTCCTTTGGTCTAGTATGGCTGATGGTTCTACAAATGCGAACCTGCCTGGTGCTACTGTTCCCTTATAGGC
>NW_006922595.1:130659-132610 GCF_000298275.1 Orycteropus afer afer
AGACTTGTAGTTCAGCTGTGCACTGCCGTGAAGAACCAAAGACAGCTCCCAGCAGCAATTTTTGTTTGAGAGAATTGTTTTCAGGTCCAGCACAAGGAAATCAACACCCAAGTAGCAAACTCAAACACACACACATACACACAAGCTTTATGAAAGCGAAAGTACACTCTCAAAGGAATTGGGAGTGGGCCACTCCTAAGGGAGAACTAGCATTGAGGTCTGTACAACAGTCCTTTTATATTGTCTCAATATTAGGGGCTAGGTTGGAGCAGGACCTGCTGGTAAACTTCCTTATTTCATTCTACCATTCCCATCCATTTTTCTATTTTCTTTCCTGACACAGCTAATCTTTGTACTTTAGCCATCCTAACTCTCTCATGTTCCTCCTTGATTATTTACCAGGGGTGATAAAAGCATAACGTAGAATGATTATAATTGCATGATAATGAAAATCTAGATTTCTTTAAAGTGTGCAAGTTCACATGCTCAGGTGGGGAAATGTCCCAGGAAAGTCCTTTCTGTGATTTTAGCTTTTTGTCCTGTTCTGATTGGTTGCTGTCCTTCTTGAAGAAGGCTGTGTGGTCAGAATTGTCTGAAGCTTAAAACTGAGTGAGGCCCACTCCTTTATGCGAACTGCCTAGCACCCTCGGGGTGGAGCTTCGCCTGAGCCTTGGAAGAAACCAAACACCTGTCACTCTGTTTACTCACCACTGTCTCCTCCCCATCCTTCTTCCATTTCAGGTCTTCAGGTGGGGTGGGGAGAACTGGTCCAGTCCAGCCAGCTGGGGACCCAGGGTGACCATCTTCCCCATCTGTAAAGCCCAAGGAAGGATTTCAACTGCTGTGACTGGTATGTGGCCCAAACATTATTCATCTGCTGCCAGAGTGCCCGGTGCCCTGCTTCCACTCTCCTCCCTCGTCCTGAAGCGGCGTATTGGATTAGAGGTGACGTTCCATTAGACCCCCAGGAGGTGCCGCCAGGAAATGGTGAGTTGTACAGCAAAGTGGTTCTTCTTTCCATAAGTGGGTGCAGCTGGATATGAGATGTTGGGGACCATGTGTGTGCTGTGGGACTGTGGTTCCTTAAAGAACAAAGGTGGCCGAGGAGGCCAAGACACTGAGCCCTGGGAGGCATCCCAAGGCCCTGCTCCAGAGTCACGGGGCTCTTTCTCTAGACATACATGGTTTTTCATAATCGGGATGCCTGGTGTCACCTTCCTCATGTGACTCCCTGAGGTGGCACCATGGAGTGTTCCCATCCGCAACCTGGGCCTTGGTGCTCTGTGTTGAATGACAAAGTCTGCAGACCAGAGCCTGAGGATGGAGCAGCTCTGGCTGGACCACAGTTGTGTGTGGTTTAAGGAATTGTGATGTGGGTTGTTTCAGTGATGGGATCAGATGTATACGTTTTGAGCAGCCAATCTGTTGAAAGGGAGTTTCCCTAGGGGTGTGGCCTGCTTCCAGTATATTTATGGACATCCTGGATAAAGAGACACTCTGTGGTTTGGGATTCTGTTCTGCCTATAACTGTCCGTGAGCAAACAATGCACCGTTCGGCCTAGAGATCTTGGATTTGTCATTCCTTGGAGGCAATAGTCAGTATACTGCCTGCCAGCCTTGACCTCGTCAGCCCCTACAGCTGCATAAATTGGGAAAAGCCTCCAGCTTGACGTTTGGTCCAAGAACTTTGGACTTGCAAGCTTCTATAAGTGTGTGAGCCATTTTCCTAAGATAAATTTCCCTTCCTCTCTCTATATAATCTTTACTGGCTTTGTTTCTCTAGAGAACCCAGTCTAACACATTTGGTACCGAGAGTAGTTTTAGAGAGACAAAATCATAAGGATCAGCTTCCTAAATTGGCTCCAATTTTTTTTTTTTTTAATTAGGATTTGGGTGAAGATTTACAGAGTAAATTCACTTTTCATACAGCAGTTCACATATACTTTGTCTC
>NW_006922595.1:133170-135782 GCF_000298275.1 Orycteropus afer afer
CCGTTGTTGCATCTAGATGGCAGCTTCCTAGTAAATTGGCTCCAATATGATTAATCGTAAAGACACTAGTGACCCTGCCTCTGTTAGTAAAGAGGGCCCTGCTAATCTATGGCATGAGGTGACTACAATAATATACAAAATAGCACCACCAATAGAACAAGTACTTGTGAGAAGTGAGGCTCTGGGTGCTCGCATATTTGATACTTCTGCAATTTCGTCAGCATGAGTAATAAAAGGAAGCTGGTTGGCCCTCCTTACACTAGACAAAGTGGTGAAAGAGGGAGATGAGATCAGAGCTATTGAGTCGCAGCTTAAGTGCTGCATAAAACACCTCAATGTTTCCAGTTGTGTTCCAAAAGAAAGCCTTATTTCTTCTGGTAATAGAGCTGATATTGCCAAGTACCCCAAACCCAGAGTCATATTGTCAGAGTAGCTGAATGACAACGGCAATTAAATTGCCAAAACCCAGAATGGTGTCTGAAGTTAAAGTGAGGGCATTGATTGAAAAAATGAGATCCTGAAACCTGGAATGGAGACATATGGGCAGATAGCCAGGAAGATCAGGATATGGAGCCTGTAAATTCTGTTGAATCCCTTCCATCTGAAGGGATTACTGTAAAACCATTATCCCCTCCACCTCAGTTTGATGGGATTAACCTGACTGTTCCTCCTGGTCGTTGCCTGAAGCAGAAGCCGTGAAAGACATTGCTGAATGTTCTCAGGAACTGCCCCAACCACCCATTGTTGCTGCTAGACCTATGAGTAAAGTCCAAGTGAGTCTCAAAAAGTGAAATAAAAAGTGTGACTGAGGAGGTGGTATGGTACATCCGAAAAGGCCTACTTGATTTTGCTAACATGTACAGAAACCTGGAGAATATGTATGCGAGTGGCTACTGAGTGTGTGGGATAATGGTGCAAGGAATGTGACATTGGATCAGTCTGAGTTTATTGAATTAGGCCTGCTAGTGTGGTTTCTTCATTCAGTGTTTCAGATTGAAAGCGTAGGGAAGGATCTAATCATTTATTTGGTTGGCTTACTAAAGCATGGATTATGCAGTGACCTACCTTAAGTCAAGTTGAAGTACCAGACTTGCCTTGGTGTAATGTAAAAGAAGATATCCAGAGGCTTAGGGAAATTGGCCTGTGAGAATGGATTTATCAAATTAGACCCCTAGAGCCAGAAATGGAAAGTCCAGAAGACACGCCTTTCACCAGTACGGTGAGGAATAAATTTGTGAAGGGAGCTCCAGCATCCTTGAACACTGCTGTGATTGCTGTTTAATTTAAGCTGGATTTGATAGTGGGAACTGCCCTAAGTGAACTAAGACACTTAACTGTGATAGGGATGATTGGACTCTATGGTAGTAGGGGCCAAGTGGCAGCAGTTAATTGACAAAGGCAAGGTGAATGTGATTACCATAATGGACAGCAGAGTCAGAACAGTAATCACAGTAGTCTGACTCGTGGGAAATTATGGCATTGGTTACTT
This sequence comes from Orycteropus afer afer, assembly GCF_000298275.1. Taxonomy (NCBI): domain Eukaryota; kingdom Metazoa; phylum Chordata; class Mammalia; order Tubulidentata; family Orycteropodidae; genus Orycteropus; species Orycteropus afer. The sequence goes on from NW_006922595.1 coordinate 134,660, forward strand.
GCGCATGGTATTCCTGGTGGTGAAATGCATGGCAAACTTACTAAGTATTTACTTGATCTGTATAGACAGAAGAATTCTAGGTCACATGAACAGCAGCCTAGGTTAAATCACCAGAATACAGAGTCACAACCTCTTGATCAATTCCCAGACTTGAGTCAGTTAACAGACCCACAACCCCTTGAATGAAGGGGAGGCCAGGTCCCTTTGAGGAAGGAACCTACTACATTACCAAAAATCTATAATGTCAGTCTTTCTCCCAGCCTTCCCCAAAGGGATGAGGCCTTTAACAAGAGTTACTGTTCATTGGGGAAAAGGAAATAATCAGACTTCTTGGGGATTACTGGACACTGGCTCTGAATTGACACTAATTCCAGGAGACCCAAAGCATCATTGTGGCCCACCAGTCAGAGTGGGGGCATATGGAGGTCAAGTTATTGATGGAGTCTTAGCAAATGTGCCTCTGACAGTGGGTCCAATGGGTCCCCGAACCTATCCTGTACTGATTTCCCTGGTCCAGAATGTATAATTGGAATAGATATACTGAACGTATATCTTGATATATCTTTTTCTAACCTTTGATTTTTAGTCTATTTTTGTCTTTACCTCTAAGGTGTGTCTCTTTTATGCAGCATATTGATGGATTTTGTTTTCGTATCCAATCTGCAACTCTCCGTCTCTTAAGTGGTGCATTTAATCCATTAACATTCAGTGTAATTATTGATAAGTTTGAATTTGTTGCTGTCATTTTTGTTATGTGTTTTTTCATATTGTCCCTGGTTTCTTTGTTCCATATTCTTTTCTGTGCTGAGCTCATTATGTTTATGAATTGTGTTATCGTTTCGTTTGTTGCTGTTGTTTTAGTATATGCTGAATATTTGTGCTTGTCTTCTTTATTCTTGTGATGTGAAGGTTTATCATTTTTCTTTGAGGTTACCCTATGATTTATAATTTTCTCCCTGAGTTTAGAACAGTCCATTCTATCCTGTAACTCTCTTAACTTCCTCCCCATTTAGAAGTTCTGTAACTACACAATATTTTCTCTCTTTTTGTTTGTGGTTGTCCTCACTTGCCAATTGATGTCTCTGGTTCCCTGTTTACAATCTTCTAAGCTCATTTTACTTTG
>NW_006922595.1:136520-140429 GCF_000298275.1 Orycteropus afer afer
TTCTGACAATTTAGTATTAATCTTTTGTATCTCTATCTTTAGATTTAGAATTATTTCTAATTTTTTATTTGTCATTTTGTTCTTGCATTTTCTTCCAAAATTTTTCTAGGGTTTTTTCTGTGTTTTCTTTGGTCTCTCCATCCTTTGAAGATACCTAAATATCATTCTTTTGAATTCCTTACCAGAGAGTTCCAGTGCTGCTGCTTCCTCAGGGGTGTGTTCTGGAACTGTATCCTGTCCCCGTGTTTCTACCACTTTATCTTGGTTCTTTGTGTGGACTGTGATGATCTGTTGTCTCCGAGACATTGTGGCGTTGTTGTATTAAGATCTCTGTTAACTTTGTGAAGAGCAGCCAGGGGTGATTCAGGCTCTTCTTCGGGATTTTATATCATTGGCCTGCTAATGGAGAAGGAGGTGGTGCCTCTCGGTCAGTAAGTGAAATTGCAGGAGGTGTGGGTGTAGTTGTGTCTTATGGGGACTTTTGCTGTCTCCCACTCAATTAGACAAAAATTACAACTGAATAAACATCAAAAAACTAAAAGCACAGGGACAAAAAATACCCCATGTAATCACACAAGAACAGTAACCAATAAAAGAAAAAAGGGTAAAAGAAGAAAAAAAAAAAAACAATAAAACCTACAATATCTGGGTATTGGGCAATAAGAGAAAAACGAGGAGAATAATGAAGAAAAAAATGGGAAAAATGCAAAAAGAAAAACAAGGAACAGGGTTAACCATGAGAAAAAAGAGAAGGAAAAAAAAATTGCAACCAAGAACAGGGAAAAGAAAAAGAGCTGAAAAATAGGACCTCGGAGGGGACGACTAAAGAATAATAGTAAAAAGGACAAATGTGTTAATAATAACAGTAGTTTTAAAACAGAAAAAAACATGCAAACTAAAAATCAGTAAAAAGAAAGAGAAAAGAAAAAAAATCGGGGGAGGATAGGGTGGGGCACCCAGGCTCTGCCTGAGCACACAGACTGGGATGGAGTTCCTGCGGGCCCAGCAGGTGGTTCGGAGTGGGGGATGGCTGCACCTCCGTTCACCAAGGAGTGTGGGGTATAAGAGTAACGAGAAATGTTGCAGCTTTTCAATCATCAAGGTCCGGAGTATCCTGGGGTTTACTGGCAAGCAGAACCTGTTCTTAAGCCCCTGGAATCTCAGAAAGTGCTATCTCTTTTAAATATCCAAAATGGTCAAGCTGCTTATAAACATTCAAAATGGTGGTGCCCTCTGGATAGGCACAAATTCACAGCTCAGCCCGCCTTTCTCTTCACTGGTGCTTCGTGTTTTATTCTCCAGCCACCAGAGCAGTCCTCCATGCAGTCCCTGGCTAGCAGGGCTGATTTTTAGGTTAATTCATAGGTCATACCACCACTCGCCACTCTCCATGCTGTCTGTGCCATGCCGTCAGGCTTGCTCAGGATCGCTGTCAGACTGCAGCTCCGTATGTCTCCTTTTTTGGTGTTTTCATGCAAATTCTTCTGCTAGTAGGGGTTTAGTCCTCTTCTATATCCTTCCCTTCAAGGTTCAGGGGTCCAGGATTATTTTCTGTGTCTGTGTAAATTGGTTCCCCTTTTCTTTGTTGAAGAGGGTCTGTGTAGTCTTTCTCCCTATTCCACCATCTTCATCTCATAATTGGAAAGCTGCTAGTTTTGAGTGGGGCCCAGAACACAGAAGCTGTGCAGTAGGTTCAGGCTGCCATGCAGGCTGTCTGCCACTGGTGCCATATCATCCGGTTAATCCAATGGTGCTTAAGTGTCTGTAATAGATAGAGATACTGTTTAGAGTCTTTGGCAGGTCCTTATTGGGGAATTACAATGAAGACCTTGGGGATTTTGCAGTAGGGCCCTGCCATCCTCTACAGATAACTACTCTCCTTTTGAGAAACAGCTTTTAGCTTGTTACTGGGCTTTAGTAGAGACTGAAAACCTAACCATGGACCACCAAGTGACCATGAGGCCTGAGCTGCTCATAACTAGGTAATGTCTGACCCACAGAGTCATAAAGTTGGATGTGCACAGCAGCATTCCATCATTAAATGGAAGTGGTATATCAGAGATTGGGCTTGAGCAGGACCTGAAGGCACAAGTAAGTTGCATGAAGAAATGGCCCAAATGCCTATGGTCTCCACTCCAGTCACATTACCTCCCCTCTCCCAGTCTGCACCTATGGCCTCATGGGGAGTTTTTTATGATCACTTGACTGAGGAAGAGAAAACTCGTGCCTGGTTTACAGATAGTTCTGCACGATATGCAGGCATCACTCGAAAGTGGACAGCAGTGGCACTGCAGCCCCTTTCTGGGACTTCCTTAAAGGACAATGGTCAAGGGAAATCCTCCCAGTGGGCAGAACTTTGAGCCGTGCATATGGCTGTTCACTTTGCGTGGAACAACAAATGGCCAGATGTGTGATTATATACGGATTCATGGGCAGTGGCTAATGGTTTAGCTTGATGGTCTGGGACTTGGAAGGAGCATGATTGGAAAATTGATGACAGGGATGTATGGGGAAGAGGTACGTGGATAGATCTCTCTGAATGGGCCAAAGAGTAAAGATATTTGTGTCTCATGTCAATGCCCACAAAAAGGTGATCTAAGCAGAGGAGGACTTTAACAATCAGGTAGATAGGATGACATGTTCAATGGAAACCAGCTATCCTTTTTGCCCAGCTACTGCTGTCATTGCTCAATGGGCTCATAAACAAAGTGGCCATGGTGGCAGGGATGGAGGTTATGCATGGGCTCAGCAACATGGACTCCCACTTACCAAGCTGATTTGGCTACTGGCACTTTTGAGTGCCCAGTCCGACAGCAGCAGAGATCAACACTGAGTCCGCAATATGGAACCATTCCTTGGGGTGATCAGCCAGCAACCTGGTGGTAGGTTGATTATGTTGGATCACTTCCATCATGGAAAGGACAGCTCTTTTTCTTACTGGAATAGATACTTATTCTGGATATGGATTCGCCTTCCCTGCGTACAATGCTTCTGCCAAAACTACCATCCGTGGACTTACAGAACGCCTTATCCACCAACATGGTGTCCCATACAGCCTTGCTTCAGATCAAGGGATTCACTTCACAGCAAATGAAGTGCAGCAATGGGTTTTTGCTCATGGAATTCACTGGTCTTACCATGTTCCCCATCATCATGAAGGAGCTGGCTTGGTAGAACTATGGAATGGCCTCCTGAAAACACAATTACAGTGCCAGCTAGATGGCAGTACCTTGAGGGGTTGGGGCAGTGTTCTCCAGGAGGCTGTATATGCTCTAAACCAGTATCCAGTATACAGTTCTGGTTCTCCAATAGCCAGGATTCACGAGTGCACGTAAAACGGGGTGGAAACAGGAGTGGTACCACTAACTATTACCCCTAGTGACCCAGTCAAAAAATTTTTGCTTCCTGTCCCTGCTATCCTATGCTCTGCAGGTCTGGAAATCTTATTCTCAAAGGGAGGAACACTCCCACCTGGAGGCATAATACTGGTTGCATTGAACTGGAAATTAAGAATGCCACCTGACCATTTTGGCTTCCTCATGCCTCTAGATCAACAGACAGAGAAGGACATTACTGTATTATCTGGTGTGATAGATCCTGATTACCAAGGGGAAATTGGATTGACTTTACACAATGGAGGTAAAGAAGCATATGTCTGGAATACAGGAGATTCTTTAGGACGTCTCTTAGTACTACCATGCACTGTGATTTAAGTCAATGGAAAATTACAGCAACCCAATTCTGATATGACTGCTAATGGCCCAGACCCTTTAGAAATGAATGTTTGGGTCACCTCATCAGGCAAAGAAGCACGACCAGCTGAGGTGCTTCCTGAGTGCAAGGGAAATCCTGAATGGCTGCTGGAAGAAGGTAGGTCTGAATATCAGCTATGACCATGTGACCAGCTGC
>NW_006922595.1:141269-148846 GCF_000298275.1 Orycteropus afer afer
TGTGACCAGAGTAACACTGTTCATAGCAGCCACAAGGTGGAAATTATGTAGATGTCTGCCAACAGGTGTATGGACAAACACAATGCCGGTATACATACAAGGGAATTTGCCTCAGCCAGAAAGAGAAATGAACTCCTGGAAATGTGTCAGCAAGGGTAAACTACTCAATGCAGAGAGGGGCAGTGAAAAGGGGAAGACCATCAATGAGAGGAACTGACACGGCTGCAACAATGAGCTCAAGCATAGCAAGGATTGTGAGGCTGGTGCAGGACCAGGCATCGTTAGGTTCTGTTGTACATGGAGTCACTATGAAGCAGAATCAATTCAATGGCACCTAACAGTAACAACAACTTGTTTTGTAAATTTGCACCCAAAGCACAATAAAAAAAAAAAAAAGCTTGGGCAGAAAAAAGACATTATGCTGAGGGATATATACCAACCATTTAAGGAGAAAAAAGGAAAAATAAATAACAAATTGTAGAAAATATTTAGCCCAGGTAGATGTGTAAAGACCAGAAATTTTGACTGGTTATCACGGGATGGAGGCCATGGGAAATAGGAGCTTAGGATACATAGTTTCTCTTTGGTGAAAAGAAAATATTTGGAAATGGATAATGGTGATGGCCACGCAATGTGGAATTCCTGAGATGTGCAAATTGTTCACATGCTCAGCTGGTAACCAAAAGAGTGAAAGCTTGCTCCAACTGTCTGTGTACTCATTGTTTTTGTTCAGGTTTTTCCACTAGTTGGTGCCTACCCACACCTGTATAGTTCCTTTCAAAGCTCAGGGCTCCAGGATTATCTTCTGTATCTCTGTCACTTGGTTTTTCTTTTCTTTGTTGAAGAGGGTCTGTGTTGCTTGTCTGCCTATTCTTCCATCTTACCAGAAGTCCAGTCATGTTATTTCGTAAACTCCTTAATTTACTCCTACTGATGGGAATTGGAAAAATGTCAATCAAGAAAAGTTTCCAGTCACCAGACCATTAAGTTACAGGTTCAAGGGTATCAACACAGGAGACTCTGTGATGTAGCCCATTTTTTCTATAGAAAAGCAGATGCCTGGATCAGTCTGGAGGACCAGAACATCAAAAGTTAGGAATCCCACCCAGGAGACTTGCTAATTGGCTAGCTTCCTCATTCTGTTCCCTATAATTGCTGTAAACCAGTTGGGAAATGTTGGCAGTCCAGCTAGTGTGGTGTATATGCTCGGTTGCTGTCCCACTGGACATCTGTGTGCAGCGTTTCATTAAAGGCTTACTCTCTGTAATCCACCTGTGTCTGTGACCAGTTCTTTCTCACCAAAATAATCCATTTATTTGTATTTTTCGGGGTCCCCCTCTTGTCACAATAGGCGTGCATACCCACATGTAAAATTTCATCGTGTTTTGTGTTAAGATTAGTACATAATGTGCACTTTATCATATAAAAACCCAAACACATACTCACTGCCATCAAGTGAGTTCTGACTCATAGTGACCTCTCCTTGGTTTTCCGAGCCGCTAAATCTTTACACAAGCAGATTTCCCAGTCTGCCTTTCATGGAGTGATGGGTGGTTTTGAACAGCCAACCATCTGGGTAGCAGTCAAATTCCTTAGCTACTATGCCACCAGAACTCTTTCCTTTACAATATATATGTGCATATATGACTGAATAAATAAATTAAAACTTTCATATTGTCATTTTCAAAGAGAATTCACTGACCCTTAGAACATGCCTTCTCACCCAGGCAAAGTCTTATCTGAAAGGTGCTTAGCCCTTGGAGAGATCATGCTGGGTTTGCACAGTGTTTGACCTGCTCCTAGGAAGACACTGGATCTGCAAGAGATAAACCCAGGAAACAAGCCAGCCTACAGACTTCTCAATTCTAACCATGTGGAAATAGACGTGAGGAGCAAAGAAATGATTTCTCAGAAAACACAGGAACATTTTTCAAATGGCCAACTATGTTAATACCAAGTTTCTCTGTTCCGCAGTCTTAGTAACTACACACATTGAAAAAGAGCGAGGTTTTTCTTTAAAGAGAAAAAAGGACAGCCTTGTTGAGAGCTAAAGCACAAGGGGAACCATTGAACACGGGGGTCATGAGTTAGAGCCCTCCGTGTTCTCGCACGGAACTTTTTATGTGACCTCAAAAGTGCAGACAACGGAAGCGGAAGTTGCGTCGTTGGTCGTTGCCCTGCTTTGGAGCTACTCAGGTCTCTGGCGGTTCCCGCGCTCTCGGGCTCACCGCCTCAAAGAGCCTGGAACGTTCCTGTCAGCAGGGCTCAGCCGCCAACGCCGCCGCTTTCTACGCGATCCCGGCCTGGAGGCCGGGCCGTTTTCTGGACATTTAACAGCTAGGCAGGACCTGCGTCTCTCGGTGCGAGAACAGGTAACTTGGTGGGACCCGTCGCTGAGCAAACGGGAGGTTCACATCCCCGCAGCGTGCGCGTCCCCGGGAGTTGGTCGGAGCTGCGGAGTCGGAGGCGAGTGGACCTGGGGTTCTTTAGTCTGAGTTGAAAACCCCCTCCCTCCCGTCAGACCGCGCCGGGTTCCCAGTGTTTGCTTTGCACCACCCAGCGACTCCCAGTCTGCGGTCTCATTTGCCGCCATTTGGCGTCACGGGGGCGCGCGCGGACCTAGAGAGGTGCGCACTTGAGTGATTTCGAGTAACTGCTGTGCATTTACCATTCACTGAGCGAGGACAGAAGCGCTGGGCCCGGTGCTGAGCACTTTATATAGCGCACCTCCTCCTAGTCACAATACAGCGCTGAGGGCGGAAGGTTTGTGGCTTTTTTTTTTTTTTTTTTTAAAACAGGTTTGTGGAAATAACTAGCGTCTCCGTGGAGCAGCACCGAGTGAGTGGCAGTGTCCAAGTGGCAGGGCTGTCCTTACTTCACGGGGCGTGTTATTGAGCACAGTTTCCTGCATCAAACGGCTCCTCTCTCTTCTGGGCGCTTCATCAGGCAGGACTCTGGTTGAGTGGTGTCAGTCCTTCACATACAGAGGTTATGGTGGGAAATAGATGTCTCTTTCTTCATTACTTGTAGGTGTTTCAGGCAAAATAAAATGAAGAAACAGGAGTTGGAACTACTTCCACGCGTATGTTAGGTTGTTCCTTATCTTCGAGTTGGTGGCGACTCCTCGTGAGCCCTTATACCTGTGTGTGTACAACAGAAGGAAACACTGCTGGGTCCCGCACCATCCTCACAACCCTTGGTATGCTCGAGTCCTTGTTCCAAGCACTGTTCTCAATAGCCATTTAGGAGTATATTTATCCCAATTTCAGGAGGAAAATATTTATTAAGAAAATGTTTCCTGGCCTTTCTTTGGCTGTGAGGTAGACATTCAAGTCCGAGTTGGCCTGGAAACACGTGTGAGGAGGAGTCTTGATATGTGCAATGAAGGATGCATTGGGAGCGCACTCAGTGCAGGACTGAACCAGTGTTTTTGCCGCCAAAAACGCACACTTGATAAAAGCCGGAAGGCTTCTCGGAGCACAAACTGTGCATGTTCCCAGTGTGAGGACAGCAAATATTAAGGATGAGGGAAAACGGGACGCCTGTGTGATGAAGCTGATCAGAATCCACCCACAGATCCTGGAGGGTCAGCCGTTCTACAGTGTTGCCCTACGTATGTCATCTTCTGTAATAGCTATTTTACAAGCTCAGTGACTTGAGGACGAGCTCCCTAGATGATGGAAAAGGGGAAGGGTTGGCAGATTGGACCCACACACATGTGCCATGGAGGAGAGACCTGGTGATCTTTTGAAAGGCAGCAACATCAAAGACCCCGTGAAGTTCATTTCAAGTGTCTGAATCTGTCTCAGTTGAGAAATCACTGTAAACTCCAATGCCAGTAGTGTAATCTGGTTTTTCTTGTTTCTTTTTTACCAGTTAGAATTGGAGCCCCTGATTTTCTGTTGTTAAGGATGAAGTCCTTTTTATTATTATTATTCACAAGATGATCTAGATCCTTTTACCTTAAAAAGTTAACTTTTTATGCACTTCACTTCCTCCAGTGTAATTCTGTTATCTAGGCAGAACAGCACACCTACAGTCTATTCTGTTCTCTTGGTCCATATAGCTTCAGGTTGGCATGAAATTTTTAATATACCCACTTTCCTCTTTGTGGCCCCATACTATCTACATTTTCCTTCTTTGACTTAAACATTCAGACTAAGAACTAACTTTCTCTCTTTTTTTTCCTTTTCTCCATCCATTTCTTCATATCTTTTTGTATCTGTTTCCTGTTCCACACTTAACTGCATGTTGAATTCAGTAACGTTAAGGCCTTTCTCCACACTGTGCAGCCATCACCACTGTCAGTGCCTACATTGTCCCATCACCCTCAGCAGAGGCTCGGTGTCTGTTCAGAGCGAACAGCCCTCCGCCCTCCCTCTTCCCCGAGGAAGAGTTCAGTGTCTCTGCACTTGCCCTTTCAATGGGGACTGGACCATCTTTGACCCCTTGTATGTGATTTATGTCACTCAGCACAGTGTTTCAGGGTTCGTGCATGGTGTAGCGTTTATGAAACTTCCTTCCTGTTGATGACTGGATGGTATTCCATTTTTATATGGACACACCTATAGCTGGACTTCCGTTTTAGTCCACTTTTAGCTGTTAGGAATAGTGCTGCAGTGAACACTGTTCTAAAAATTCATTTTTTTTAAATGTTTATGTCCCCACTTTCAAGCCTTTTATATCTGTTGTTTGAGGTGTCATCTATCTCATCATGATCTTGTATGATAGAGTCTAACTGTACTGTAAGGCTTTCTTGGGTATAATCTCTCTCTCTCTTTTTCTTTTTATTGTGACTTGAGCAAAGGGTTAAAGAATAAATCAGTTTTCCGTTTAACAGTTTATACACATTTTATTTCATGCCCTTGATTGCTATCCTCACAATGTAACAGCACACTTCCCATTTCTTCCCTATGTTTTCTGTTTCCATGTGGCCTGCTTTCCTATCCCTTCCTGTCTTCTGAGCTTTCTCCCTGAGTGTCTGCTTCCCTTTAGTCTAGTATGGCTGATGGTTCTACAGATGTGTACCTTCCCGGTGCTACTGTTACATTATTGGCCTGTAAGGGAAGGTTTTTGAAGAGCACACTAGAAGGGTTTTCACTACACAAAATTAAAAAGGAAGGAACCATGATGACTTCACTCACAAAACTTGAAAAGTATGATCGTTTTGAAAATTTACCCATGCTAATATCAAACAACAGTATGGGTGTTGATCTGTAAGGGACAGAGTTACACAGGTGAGCACACACTCCCACATTGGTCCACTGACTCCCTGGAGGAACAGTCAGAGTCAAGTTTTCTAGCCTGGGTGGTCCTGGTTACTTCTCAGGCTCCTCCATCTGTGATCTTGTTGCAGGAAGATGAGGCCCAGGAAGGTGCATGAAGTAGGGAGCTGTGTGCTCTGGAGGCTGGAGCCTGTTCTGCCTTCAGTGCGGGTGCCCTTGTTAGCTTGCGAGAGCTCTCGTTCGGCTGCTCGCTGCTTTGAAGAATCAAGGACAGCACACAGCAGCAGCTTATGCTTGAAGAATGTTATCGGGTGGGGGGTGTCTTGTGGTTCAGCTGCACAGTGCCTTGAAGAGTCACCTCACAGCAGCAGTTTTTGTGTGAGAGAATCATTCTCAGATCTGGTGCAAGGAAATCAGCACCCAAGAGGCAATCTCAAACACACCCAAGCTTTCTTAAAGCGAAGCTACACTCCCAAAGGAATTGGGGATGGGCCACTCCTAAAGGAGGAGTAGCAGTGAGCTTTGTACAACTGTCCATTTCTATTCTCTGAATATTAGGGGCTGGATTTGGCCAGAATCTGCTGGTAAACTTCCTTATTGAATTCTACCAATCCCCATCGTTTTTCTATTTTCTTCCCTGATAACAACTATGGGTACTACCTAAAACCTTCAGAGTGGAACATCACCCTGAACCTGGGAGGAAGCCAAACACCTGTCACTCTCTCCTTATTCATCACTGTCTCCTCCCCATCCTTCCATTTCAGCTCTGCAGTGTGAGTCAGGGAGAACTAGTCCAGTCCAGGCTGCTGAGAACCCAGGGTGACCGTATTGCACATCTGGAAACCTTATTGAAGGATTTCAATGCCTCTGACTGGTGTGTGGACCAAACATTATTCATCCGTCTCCGAACTGCCCAGTGCTCTCCTTCAACTCCCCTCCCACCTTCTGAAGTGGCTCCTTGGACTCAGAGATGACATCTGCTTGTACTTCCAGAAGGTGCAGCCAGGAAATGGTGAGTTCTGTAGACAATTGGTTTTTCTTAGCATAAGTGGAAGAGATTGGATATTAATTGTTGAGATACTACTTTGTGCTATGGGTCTGTGATTTCTCAATGAAGAAAAGTGACAGGAGACTGAGGGACTGAGCCTCAGTGGGAATGCATGGTCATTGGTGTCATTGGGCCCCTCCTTTCTAGTTTTGTGGGTTTTCTAGATATGGATGCCTGGTGGCCCTTTCCTCTGACTCTCACAGCTAGCACCATGTGGTTTCCCATTCCTGTCCTGGACCTTGGTTCTCTGTGTTGAATGACATAGTCTCTGCAACAGACCCTCCAGGGCTGTCCTTCTCCCATGTCTCTTACCAATTTTCTTGACTTGCTGTAGACATTGGAGCATTTTCTGTGCAGTTCTAATATGACACCGCTCTTTCTGATGCCATATTACGGGTTTTAAAAGAAAACGGATTGAGTTCATAGGTGAAGACCCTGAGTCTTTATACACTCCTGGATGTTGTTGGTCCTCTCCTGACAGTACCAAAGGTATGAACCCCAAACAGTGAGCCACCTGGATGCAGTGCAGGGCCGTCAGACACATTTTTGTTTTTCCCTCCAGTGGGGATTGATTTTGGCTTGAGGCTCTGAGGTATGTGGGAAGTGTGAATCCCCAGTCTAGATCCTTGTCCTCCCACCTGTGCCTTGACTGGTATTTAATCGCTGTAGTTTTTTTTTTTTTTTTTTCCTTAAATGTAAACATGATTTCACTATTGTTATTGGTCTGCCTGTAGGAGAGAATAGGATTTCCTAGGATGTAGCTTTTACTGGAGCAGATCTCTGTGTCTTTGCTTCTCCAGAGCTACTAAACCAAAAACCCAAACTTACTGCCATCAAGTCGTTTCTAACTCATAGCTACCCCTATTGGGCTTCCGAGGCTCTAAATCTTTACATAAGTTGATCACCATGTCTTTCTTCTGTGGAGTGGGTAGTGGGTTTGAACCACCGACCTTCCGGTTTGCAGTGAAGTGCCTGATCCACCCCACCTCTGGTGGATTAGAACTGTCAGGTAACATCCAAGTGCTTAACCATTGTGCAACCAGGGCTACTTAGCAATAGCTCTTTTTATTATAATTATGATTATAAAATATTTCTAACAGAAAGATGAGTACAGTGAGTCCCCATGTGCCCTTAACCTAACTTCAGAAACTGTCAACTAATGACTACTCTTCTTTCTGTATTTTCAAATCCCTATACCCATATGTTAATTATCACCGGTGACTGGAATGCAAAAGTTGGAAACAAAGAAGAATCACCAGTAGTTGGAAAATTTGGCCTTGGTGACAGGAATAATGCTGGAACTT
>NW_006922595.1:150970-162350 GCF_000298275.1 Orycteropus afer afer
CTGGCGCGGGATCGGGCAGTGTTTCGTTCTGCTGTGCGTGGGGTCTCTTTGAGTCGGAAACGACTCGATGGCACTTAACAACAACAACAACATACCCATATGAAACCTATCCCTTAATTATCTGTCTTCCCTGCCTTCGCCACTCCCATCCCTGTTAACTGTCAAAGAAAATTTCCTTCCCTGTGTAAACTTTCCTTGACTTTTTACAATAATGGACTCATAAAATATTTATCTTTTTATGATTCACTCATTTCTTTTAACGTAATGTCTTCCAGGTTCATTATTGTATGAGGTGTTTCACTGATTCTACATTATTCTTTAGTGTTGCAAAGTATTCCATTGTGTGTATGCACCTTAGTTTGGCTATCCATTCCTGGGTTGATAGGCACTTGGATTATGTCCATCTCTTTGCTGTTGTGTATAGTGCCTTGGTTAACATGGGTGACCCAGACCCTTCCCCAGATTCCTCTCTGGCTGCCCTCCCGCTTCTCCTGTTAGATCCCTGCGTTTGCATCTGGTGAGTGAATTGACATTTTCCCCAGGAGGCAGTCACTCCTAATTGGTGAGCAGCTGCACTGGGGCTGGAACTATGAGAATTTTGTCGAGATCCTGATTCGCATGTTTCTTGGCTCCCTTGACATCTCTTAACTTTTATTACCTTTTCCTGTCTCCATGAAAAGAACACAGAGGGTGACAGAACTGTTTTTGAAAAGTAGGGGACATGTGAAATTTAATAATTATAAAAAGGAATATTCTTCCTTCAACAGGTGGCCCTGTCACTTCCTGGTCTCCTAGCATTCAGGGAGATAGGACCATCTCAGAGCCTTGGATTGTCAGCTCATTTGTGCAGGTCCTTGGTTCTCCCGTGACTGGTGGAGGCTAATGGAAAAACTGCCTTCCTGCACTGCGTCCCAGTTCATGAGTCGCGCTATCTTCCCCCAGTGCTTTCTGTGTGTTGACTGTTGTGGTGGGTCTTATGGAAAGAGATGAAATTGTTCACAAGGATGTGATGAACCGAGTGAGACCATCTCTCTAATTTCTGATCTGTTTTCTGACTATTCTAGACCATGAATGGAGAGGAAGGAGACTGCCATTGAGCAGTGGTGGGGTGATGTTAGTGTGTTGAAAGTGTGGCAGACAGGAAGCAATCAGTGAGGAAGTGAGTGGAGTTAGCGAAGGGATGCGGCTGATGGCTGTGCTTCATGCTTCAGCTTGATGGAAAACAGGACGTTGTTTCAAGTCCCTATGAACGCTCAATGCTCTGTCAGCCTCACTCTTTGATCTTGGTGCCTTCCTGATCCAGAATGTGTTGGCTGTTTTAGGACTCATTGGTCATGGAGGATGTGGCTGTGGTCTTTACCCAGGAGGAGTGGGCTTTGCTGGATTTTGCTCAGAAGAAACTCTGCAAAGATGTCATGATTGAAACTTTGAGAAACCTGGCCTCTGTGGGTAAGAGTGCATGATTTTTTTTTTTTTTTTTCATTTTTCAGTGAACAAAAATATTTTAGTTATTGACTTTCCTTCAGTATTTGAGCTAAGGAATGGGAACACATTTTTTAATAAAACAGGTAAGGTCCCTTGGTCTATGGAGCTCACATATTCTGGCTTCCCCAAGAACATAAAATAACAAACAAAAAAAGCTGACTGTCAAGTTGATTCTGTGATTCTCATACATAGCAGCCCCCACTTGACTTCCAAGGTGCTAATTCTTTGAGGAAATAGATTGCCCCCTGTTCTTCCTGCAGAGCTGCTAGTGGGTTTGAATCACCAGCCTTCTGGTTAGCCGTTAAATGCCTTATCCACTGTGCTACCAGTTAATAAAACAAAAACAAAAACAAAAAAAACACCAGCTCACTGTTACCGAGTTGATTCCAAGTAATAGTGACCCCTTGGATTTCTGAGGTGCTGTCTCTATGGAAGCAGATTGCCCAATCTTCCTTCTGAGGACTGACGAGTGGGTTTGAACCTCCAGCCTTCTAGTTAGCAGTCAAATACTTAGGCACTCATCCACCAGAGCTCTCTTCCATGCCACCAGAGCTCCTTATTAACAAAAAGCTCTATGCATTCAAGTGAAATTTTTATTTCCCTTGTGATTAAAAGTCCAGAGCCTCTTTAAGTATTCTAAGGACAAGCTTTGGCTTTGGGGGTCACTTTACAGTACTGAGATTTGTGATTTTGGTCCTTGTAGTGAGTTTTACTATATTAATTTCATGTTTGACTTAATGACTTTCCTGTAAATAAACTCACTCTATGTATCTACAGACACCCTGAAGGGCAGATTATTGTCTCATGACTAGGAAATGCTCATGGCTCTTCATGGTTTTCCCTCATGAGACACATTTCTCCATGAGCACCCCGTCTGCTCTACCCATTTGTTTCCAAATGAAGGAAGAGAAGAAAGTTCTGGGAGCAGTAGAGTTAGGACTCTCCCAGGGCCATTGTGTCAGCAAGCACTAGGAAATCCAGAAATGTGAGAAGGACCAGCCCTGTGTGAAGGGTATTCTGTTTGAATCCGTCAGCCAGAAGAAGAGAAGTTGGCTTTGGGTTGAGGACACTCATTAATAGATACCTGAGCTTACTTTTCTGACGTGAGCTGTCCTCTCACACCTCATGTCCTGGAGACCCTTTTCCTGTTGTAATGTTACATGCGTACTGTGCCCAGTAACTTTCCACTTATGTGTCCTGATAACACGTACTTGTGCAAACATTCCTCTCACTCCTAAGGGAAGTATTTGCTGCTAACTTGCTTTGTATCCACTTTCAAAGGGTTGAAAATTTGAAAGCGGCTAAGTCTGTGTTCTGGTTCCTTAGTGGCGCTGTAACAGAATGTGGTAGTTTTGTTTGTGTGTCAACTTGGCTGGGCCTGGTTGAGTGGCTGGTCAGCTGAGTGTAGTTTTTCCCCACAGGTTGGTCTCCAGCTTATGGCGTGCTTGAACCCTGCATGCAGTCATGTCGTTGTTCAGCTGCCTGCCATGCTCTGCCAACCTTGGGACTTTTGATGGACTTTAACTAATGGCCTGTTGTGTGTTTTGGTAATATCAGGACTGTGCCATTTTATTTGTCAACCTTGGGCTTGTTGGCCTCAGCAGCCAGTAGCTGCCTGAGTGAAGAGATGCCTCTAGTTTCAGTGGATATGGAGTCAGAGGCAATGGTGAAGCCCAAGGTCGAGGGGCATTCACACAGCCTTTAGAGCGTGACACTTTTGAACTTGGACTTAAAGTCTCCAAATTGTAAGAATAAAGTCCTGTTTGTTAAGGCCATCCCATTAGCGATATATATTCTTGTCAGAGCGACACTGGGTAACCAGAACACAGAAGATACCAGAAGTGGATTCCTTGAAGAAACAGGAGTTTATAATAGTACAATTTGGACACTTTAAGTCTGAGTTCAAAGTGTCAGGCTCTGGGGGTTGGGTGAAAGCCCCTCAACCTTGGGCTTCAGCTCTGCCTCCTGCTCCTGGTCCACTGAAGTTAGAGGCTTTTCTTCACTCAGCTGCTGGTTGCTGAGGCTGACAAGCCTGGGTTGATAAGTAAAAAGGCACAGTCCCGATGTTACCACACCACAGCAGGCCATTAATTCAAGTTCATTGACTATCCCAAGATTGGCAGAGCATGGTAGGCTGCTGAACAATGACTCGGCTACACGCCAGGGTTCAAGCCTCCCATAAGGTAAAGACCATTCCCCAGCGCTTCTCCCTATGTGCAGGACGCAGAATACATTCCTAAGGCATCTCCTCAGCTGCTCACATGGAGTTGATTTCCAGTCTCCTCATGGGGAATAACTACCACCAGGTGCCTCGCCACTCACTAGGCCCAGCCAAGTTGACATACAACCTTAGCTACCACAGTCTGTCTTTGTTTACAGCAACCGTTCTTTCCTTAATAATTCCTTTTTTTTTTTCATGTTGTCATCTTCAACTTGAATGATTTGACCAGCCTCTAAAGAAAAGTTTTCCAGTGAAGATATCATGCTGCAATTAATGAAGAATAGCACCTGGTCCTTCATGTTGGGAGAATTCTCAAAATTGTATAGCAGTAAAGAGCAACCTCCCAACCAAGGAAAACAGTTGAGGTGAGAGTCATTCAAACAAGGGAGAAGAATGCCTCAGGAGAAAGTCCTGTGGTGTCGTGGCATTAATATGACATTTGTTGTTGTTATGTGCCATCAAGTCAGCTCTGAGTCGTAGTAAGTACTACTCCAAACAAGGGTTGTGTACACATTGCATATCAACCACATCAGTTGCCCATTTGATTTTGCCCTGACTAGGAAACAGTCATAGCTGTTCCGCTCAAACATGGCAGCTGGCTGTGCTCATTAGACTGTCTATCACTCTCCATCACCTTCCCATTAATCAGATACACCTGATCAGTCTCCTGAAACTTTTGATATAAGTGTGGGAGATTGGATTATTAGGAGTAGTGTTGAGAGTCACACAGATTGAAATCTACATAGTTGTCTGCCATCTTTTAGCATGGTCAAGCTGCTTGTTTCCTACCTATGATAGTTAAGTTTGTATATCAACTTAGCTGGGCCGGGTTGCGTGGCTAGAAGAACACTACCAAACAAAAGCCCAATGTATTCTCATTTAGTGAAGTTTCATTCACAGTGACACCCACTGGGTTTCTGAGGTGGTAAATCTTTACAGAAATAGATTGCCCAGTAAGGAAGCTTCCACAGAGTGGCTATTGGGTTTAACCTCCAACCTTCTAGTTAGCAGTCAAATGAGTTAAGTACTGCACCACTAGAATTCCTTGTTTGTTTTCTCTTAGTGTCAAAATCTGAAGGGTAATGATTTGGTTGCTATGTGGTATGTAAGCTGCCTTTGCTTATATCTGCAAATGTAGAACCATTATCAATCTGTTTGAAACATTAAGACATACTAGTATATACGCACATATATGTGTACATTAACTGACTGAAATTACAGGTCCAGATAATTTTTACCATACAACATTTTCATAATATAATTCAGATTTCAGGTATTTGAAACATATTTGACTTGGACACGATCCGAAAACCTATTTTAGAAAAACAGTGGGCTTAGTGGTAGTATTTCTAATAGAATATTTAACTTAATGAAACATTGGATAAGTCGAGGGAAAACCTGTGCATTCACTGTGTTTGGTGATGGTGAAATGAGAACCAATTTGTTTCCAACAACGTATTGCCTATTTTTAACAGAAGTCATACAGTAGAGAACCTCTGTGAAAGTCATGAAGGTGATCCATGTGGGAAAACTTCCAGCCATATTCCAAATCTGCCTGTGTTATCAAGAAATCTTCCTGAAGTGAAGCCTTTGGAATACTCTGAATGTAGAAAAGCCTTCATGCGTCATTCATCCCCTGAGGATCCTGCCCGATCTCCGACTGGATGTAATTCCTGTCAGTGTGAGGAAGGTTGTCCCTCCCACCTAACCATGCCTATGAGAACTCTTCATGGAAAGAAGCCCCATAGATGTAAGATATGTAGGAAGGACTTGATTTGTACATCAACCCTTAAGGATCCTGTGACAACACTGAATGGTGAGGAGCGCTGTGAATGTCATGAATGTGGGAAAGATTCCTGTAGTTTGTCATCCTTTTGTACATGTGTGAAAGGTCATCAGCGTGAATGTAAATCATACTGTAAAGACTCTAGTCACCCTTCATCACTCATTGCACGTAAAAAATTTCGTAACAAGGATAATCGTTTTGTATGTAAGGAATGTGGAAGAGGTTTTTCTTTTTCCTCATTCCTCAGTAGACATATGCGAACTCATAGTGGGCAGAGGCCTTATGAGCATAAGGAACGTGAGATAGCTTTTAGTCATTCTTACCTCAGTGAACATACAAATGCTCCTACTGGAGAGAGGTCCTCTGTATACAAGGAATGTGGGAAAGTCTTTAGTCAGGCCTCATCCTTCCCTACACATAGGCAAACTGACAGTGGGGAGAGGCCTTATGAATTTAAGGAAGGTGGGAAAGGTTTTAGTCATGCCTCATGTCTCACTGTCCATGTAAGAACTCGCAGAGGAGAGAGGCCCCGTGAAAGTAAACAATGTGGAAAAGCCTTTAGTTGTTTCTCATCCCGTACTAAACACAGAAAAATTCACAGTGAGGAGAGGTCTTATGAATGTAAGGAATGTGGGAAAGCCTTTAAATGTGCCTCAAATCTCATTTTACATGAAAGAACTCACAGTGGAGAAAGGCCCTATATATGTAAACAATGTGGGAAAGCCTTTAGTCGTTTCTCATCCCTTAGTAAACATAGAAGAACTCACAGTGAGGAGAAGTCTTATGAATGTAAGGAATGTGGGAAAGCCTTTACCCATTCCTCGTCCCTTAGTACACATATGCGGTCTCACAGTACAGAGAGGCCATATATATGTAAGGAATGTGGGAAAGCCTTTAAGAGTGCCTCAAATCTCATTTTACATGAAAGAACTCACAGTGGAGAAAGGCCCTATACATGTGAGGAATGTGGGAAAGCCTTTCATCGTTCGTCATCCCTTACTATACATAAAAGAATTCACAGTGGGGAGAGACCTTGGGAATGTAAGGAATGTGGGAAAGCCTTTCGTTGTTCCTCATACCTTACTGTACATAGAAGAATTCACAATGCAGTGAGACCCTATACATGTAAGGAATGTGGGAAAGGTTTTAATCGTAACTCCCATCTCACTAGACATATGCAAAGTCACAATAGCGAAAGGCCTTATAAATGTAAGGAATGTGGCAAAGATTTCAGTCTAGGTTCACGTTTCAATAGACATATGCAAAGTCACAGTGGGGAGAGACCTTATGAGTGTAAGGAATGTGGGAGACGTTTTAGTCGTGCCTCATTTCTCACTCTTCATGTAAGAACTCACACGGGAGAGAGTCCCTATGAATGTAAGCAATGTGGGACAAGCTTTAGTTGTTTGTCATTGCTTACTCAACATATACAAACTCACAGTGAGGAAAGGCCTTATGAATGTAAGGAATGTGGAAAAGCCTTTAGCCATGCCTCATCCTTCACTATACATATGGGGACTCACAGTGGAGTGAGGCCCTATATATGTAAGGAATGTGGAAAAGCCTTTAGTTGTTCATCATCCCTTACTGTACATAGAAGAATTCACAGTGGAGAGAGGCCATATATATGTAAGGAATGTGGGAAAGGTTTTAGTTGTTCATCCTCCCTTACTACACATAGAAGAATTCACAGTGGAGAGAGGCCATATGTGTGTAAGGAATGTGGGAAAGGTTTCAGTTGTTCATCATCCCTTTTTTCACATAGAAGAATTCACAGTGGAGAGAGATGTCATGTATGTAAGGAATGTGGGAAAGACTTTACTTGTTCATCATCCCTTACTGTACATAAAAGAATTCATAGTGGAGAGAGGCCTTATGTATGTAAGGAATGTGGGAAAGCCTTTCATTATTCTGCATCCCTTAGGGAACACAGAGGAACTCACAGTGGACAGAAGCCTTATGAATGTAACAAATGTGGGAAAGGTTTTATTCGTGCCTCACTTCTCACTATACATTTGCGAAGTCATACTGGGGAGAGACCTTATGCATGTAAGGAATGTGGGAAAGGGTTTTTTCGTGCCTCGCTTCTCACTATCCATGTAAGAACTCACAGAGGAGAGAGGCCATATGAGTGTAAACAATGTGGGAAAGCCTTTACTTGGTTCTCATCCCTTACTAAGCATAGAAGAACTCACACTGGGGAGAGACCTTATGAATGTAAGGATTGTGGGAAAGCCTTTACTCGTGCCTCATCTCTCACAAGGCATAGAAAGACTCACAGTGATGTGAACTTGTGTATGGAAATTTAATTTGCTCCATAAATTCTCACCTAAATCACAAAAAAAGAAAAAAGGTTGAGAGTGGACAGTAGTGCTATATATATAAGGAATGTGGGAAAGTCATCAGTTGTTTATCATCCCTTAGTAAACACAGGAAATCAGAATGGAGAGAGGCCTTATGAATATAAAGAATGTGGGAAAACCTTTAGTCTTGCCTCATCCCTCACAATACATAGAAGCACTCAGAGTAGAGAGAGGACTTATGAATATAAGGAATGTGGGAAAGGTTTTAGTCATGGCTTACATCTCACTGTCCATATAAGATCTCAGAGAAGAGAGAGACCTTATGAATGTAAGGAATGTGGGAACACCTTTTGTAGCTTCTTATCCCTCATTAGACATGGAAGAATTCAAATGAAGGAACACCTTTGAATGTCAGCAATGTGTGAAAGCCTTTAGTGATTCCTCATCCCTCACTGCACATGAAAGATTTCACACTGTAGAGAGGCTTTATGAATGTAAGAAATGTGGGAAAGCTTTAAATGAGTTTCAAACCTCAGTAGACATGGAAGACTGCACACTGTAGAGAGGTCTTATGAGTGTAAGTAATGTGGGAAAGAAAATCTTGAGGCACTGCTCTCAGCTCAGTAAATATACAAGCACTCAATGAAGAACAGCACTATATATATGTAAGAACTGGGCAAACCTTCAAGCAAACCTCACACCTCACTGACATATAAGTAGTAGTGGACAGAGACGATGTGAATATAAGGACTGTGAAAGAGCCTTTAGTCATTCCTTGTCTCTCTGTCAATGTAATTGTGATAGTTGGAGCTTTGTGTCAACTTGGCTGGAGCACAATTCTGTGTGGTTTCAGCACTGGCGATATGGTGATTCCCCTGATGGGATCAGATGAATATGTTTTGAGCAGCCAATCCATTGAAAGGGAATTTCCCCAAAGGGTGTGGGCTGCTTCAGGTACATTTATGGACATTCTGGGAAAAGAGACATTCTGCTGTGGATTGGGCTTCTGTTCTGTTGCCTACAACTGTCCATGTGCAAACAATCTACCCTTGGACCTGGAGATCTTGGATTTGTTATTTACTGGAGTCATCATCCAGTATACTACCTGCCAGCCTTGAGCTCCTCGGTCCCTACAGCTGCAAGAGTCGGAAAAACCTTCTAGGTTCACGTGCAAAAGCCTCCGGCTGGATGTTTGATCAAAGAAATTTGGACTTGCCAGCTTTTATTAGCTTTTGAGCCATTTTTCTAAAATAAATTTCTCTCCATATATATGAGTTTTAGTGGTTTTCTTTCTGTGGAGAACCCAGTCTAACACATTTGATTTCAGGAGTGGTTCTAGAAAGACAAAATCTTAAGGATGGGCTTCCTAAATTGGTTCTCCAGTTTGATTAATTGTAAAACACCAGTGACCCTGCCTCTGTTAGTAAAGAGGGCCCTGCTAATCCATGGTGTGAGTTGGCAATGTTAATATACAAAATAGCACCACCAACAGATCAAATACTTGTGAGAATTGAGGCTCTGGGTGATCATATTTGATACCTTTCTGCAATTTTGTCAGTATGACGAGTACAAGGAAGCTGGTTGGTTGGTCCTACTTAAGATAGAGAAAGTGGTAAAAGAGTGAGATGAGCTCAGAGCTGCTGAGTCTCGGCTTAAGCGCCACATAAAAGTCCTCACTCTTTCCAGTTGTACTATGAAAGAATGTGTTATTTCTTCTAGTAACAGAGCTGATATTGCTGAGAAACAAACCCAGAGTCTTATTGTAAGGGTGGCTGAATTACAATGCCAATTAAATTGCCAACCCAAAATGGTGTCTGAAGTTAAAGTGAGGGCGTTGAGTGGGAAAAAATGGGATGATGAAACCTGGAATGGAGACATATGGGCAGATAGGAAGATCAGGATGTGGAGCCTGTAAATTCTGTTGAATCCCTCCCATCTGAAGGGATTACTGTAAACATTATCCCCTGCACCTCAGTTTGAAGGGATTAGCCAAACTGTTCCTGCTGGGTCATTGCCTAAGGCAGAGGCCATGGAAGACATTCCTGAATGTTCTCAGGAACTGCCTCAACCACCCATTGTTGCTGCTAGACCTATAACTAAAGTTAAGTACAAGCGAGCCCCAAAAGGTGAAATACAAAGTGTGACTGAGGAGGTGGTAATGCTATATCTGAAAGACCTACTTGATTTTGCTAACATGTAGAGACATAAACCTGGAGAATATGTATGGGAATGGCTACTGAGGGTGTGGGATAATGGTGCAAGGAATTTAAGATTGTATCAGTCTGAGTTTACTGATTTAGGCCCAGTAAGTATGGATTCTTCATTCAGTGTTTCAGCTCAAAAGGTTTGGAAAGGATCTAATAATTTATTTGGTTGGCTTACTGAAGCATGGATTATGTGGTGACCTACCTTAAGTCAAGTGGAAGTACCAGACCTGCCTTGGTATAATGTAGAAGAAGGTATCCAGAGGCTTAGGGAAATTGGACTGTGATAATGGATTTATTAGATTAGACTCCTAGAGCCAGAAATGGAGAGTCCAAAAGACACTCCTTTCACCAGTAAGGTGAGGAATAAATTTGTGAAGGGAGCTCGAGCATCCTTGAAAACTGCTGTGATTGCTTTTTTACGTAAACCGGATTTGACAGTGGAAACTGCCACGATTGAACTAAGACCAAACCCTTAACTATAATGGGGCTGATTGGACCGCATGGTAGTAGGGGCCAATTGGCAGCAGTTAATCAACAAAGGCAAGGTGGGTGTGGTTACCATAATGGACACCAGAGTCGGGACAGTAATCAGAATAGTCTGACTCATGTGGAATTATGGCACTGGCTACTTGCTCATAGTGTTCCTAGTAGTGAAATACATGGCAAGCCTACTAAATATTTATTTACTTGATCTGTATAGACAGAAGAATTCTAGGTTCATGTGAATAGCAACCTAGATGAATTGCCAGAATACAGAGTCACGGCCTCTCGATCAATTCCCAGACTTGAGTCAGTTTACAGACCAACAATCCCTTGAATGAAGGGGAGGCCAGGTCCCTTTGAGGAAGTACCCCACTACATTGCCAAAAATCTATAATGTCAGTCATTCTCCTAGCCTTCCCCAAAGGGTTCTGAGGCCTTTTACGAGAGTGACTGTTCACTGGGGAAAAGGAAACAATCAGACTTTTCAGGGATTACTGGACACTGGCTCTGAATTGACACTAATTCTGGAGACCCAAAGTGTCATTGTGGCCCACCAGTCAGAGTGGGGGCATATGGAGGTCAAGTTACTGATGAAGTCTTAGGTGAGGTGCATCTCACAGTGGGTCCAGTGTGTCCCCGAATCCATCCTGTAGTGATTTCCCCAATGCCTGCATGCATAATTGGAATAGATAAATGGCTGATCCAATGGTTCTTGAAATGTCTGTAGTAGATAAAGATACTGTTTGGAGTCTTTGGCAGGTCCCTATTGGTGAATCCCAACGAAAGCCCTTGTGATTTTGTAGTAAAGCCCTGCCATCCTCTGCAGATAACTACTCTCCTTTTGAGAAACAGCTTTTGCCTTGTTACTGGGCTTTAGTAGGGACTGAACACCTAA
>NW_006922595.1:182153-185131 GCF_000298275.1 Orycteropus afer afer
TCCAATTCTGCATCCTTTCCTTCAAGGCTCAGAGGTCCAAGATTATCTTCTGTGTCTGTGTTAATTGTTTCCCTTTTCTTTGTTGAAGAGGGTCTGTGCAATCCTTTTGCCTAGTCCGCCATCTTGCCCCGCCTCTCTCATTTGCAATATATATTCTTGTCTGAGTGACACTGGGTAAACAGAACACAGAAGATACCAGAAATGGATGGCTTGAAGAAACAGGAGTTTATAATAGTATAATTTGGAAGCTTTAAGTCTGAGGTCGAAGTGCCAGGCTCTGGGGGTTGGGTGAAAGCCCCTCAACCTTGCGCTTAAGTTCTGCCTCCTGTTCCTGGTCCATGGAAGCTGGAGGCTTTTCTTCACTCAGGTGCCAGTTGCTGAGGCTTACAAGCCCAAGGTTGATACGTAAAAAGGCACAGTCCCGATGTTACCAAACCACACAGCAGGCCATTAATTGAAAGTCCCAAGATTGACAACATGGTAGGTTGCTGAATAATGACTCGGCTACATATAGTGTTGAAATATGCCATAAGCTAGAGACCATTCCCCATTGCTTCTCCTTATATGCAGGAAGCAGAACACATCCTTAAGGCAGCTACTCAGCTGCTCACATGGAGTTGATTACCAGTCTCTTCATGGGGAATAACTACCACCAGGTGCCTAGCCACTCAACTAGGCCCAGCCAAGTTGACATACAACTTTAGCTACCACAGTCTGTCTTTGTTCACGGCAGCCTTTCTTTCTTTAATAATTCCTTCCTTTTTGTTTCATGTTGTGATCTTCAACTTGAATGATTTGATCAGCCTCTCGAAGCGTAACTGATGGAAAAAACTTTTCTAGTGAAGATATCATGCTGCAATTAATGAAGAATAGCACCTGGTCCTGCGTGTTGGTAAAATTCTCAAAATTGTACAGTGGTAAAGAGCAACATAACTACCAGGGAAAACATTTGAGGTGAGAGTCATTCGAACAAGAGATAAGAATGCCTAAGGAGAAAGTCCTATTGTGTCATGGCATTAATATGGATGTGTATATACGCACACACACACACATACATATATATGTATATGTATATATATGTATGTATGTATATCTGTATACCAGAGCTTTGAACCACTCTGCAATGGCTCAGTAACTGCTATGATAAACAACGGTTGTGTACACATTGCATATCAGCCACATCAGTTGCCCATTGGATTTTGCCCTGAGTAGGAAACAGTCATAGGTGTTCTCTCAAACATGGCAGCCAGGCTGTGCTCATTAGAATGTGTATCACTCTCCATCACCTTCCCATTAATCAAATATACCAGATCAGGCTCCTGAAACTTTTGGTATATGTGTGGGAGATTGGATTATTGGGTGTAGTGTAGAGAGTCGTACTGATTGAAATCTACGTGGTTGTCCGCCATCTTTCAGTGTGGTCAAGCTACTTGTTTCCTCCCTGTGGTAGTTAAGTTTGTGTATCAACTTAGCTAGGCCTGGTTGAGTGGCTGGAAAAACACTACCAAACAAAAGCCAATGTACTCTCATTCAGTTGATTGTCATTCATAGTGACCCCCATTGGGTTTCTCAGATGGTAAATCATTACAGAAGTAGATTGCCCAGGAAGGAAGCTTCCACAGAGTGGCTGGTGGGTTTCAACCTCCTACCTTCTGGTTAGCAGTCAAATGTGTTAAGCACTGCGCCACCATAGCTCCTTGTTTTTTTCATACTTGGGTAAAAATCTAAAGGGTAACAGATTTGGTTGCTATGCGGTATGTAAGCTGCCTTTGCTTATATCTGCAAATGTAGAACCATTATGAATCTGTTTGAAACCCTAAGACATACTAATGTATACGTACATATATGTATACATTAACTTACTGAAATTACAGGTTCAGATAATTTTTACTATACAACATTTTCATAATATAATTCAGATTTCAGGTATTTGAAACATATTTGACTTGGACACGATTCGAAAACCTATTTTAGAAAAACAGTGGGCATAATGGTAGTATTTGTAGTAGAATATTTAACCTATGAAACATTGGATAAGTCAAGGGAAAACCTGTGCCTTCACTGTGTTTGGTGATGGTGAAATGAGAACCAATTTGTTTCCAACAACAAATTGCCTATTTTTAACAGAAGTCGTACAGTAGAGAACCTCTGTGAAAGTAATGAAAGTGATCCGTGTGGGAAGACTTCCAGCCGTATTCCAAATCTGCCTGTGTTACCAAGAAATCTTCCAGAAGTGAAGCCTTTGGAAGACTCTGAATGTAGAAAAGCCTTCATGCATCACTCATCCCATGATGATCCTGCCCGATCTCCGACTGGATGTAATTCCTGTCAGTGTGAGGAAGGTTGTCCCTCCCACCTAACCAGTCCTATAAGAACTCTTCGCAGAAAGAAGCTCCATAGATGTAAGATATGTAGGAAGGACTTGATTTGTACATCAACCCTTAAGGATCCTGTGACAACACTGACTGGTGAGGAGCTCAGTGAATGTCAGAAACGTGGGAAAGATCCCTGTAGTTTGTCGTCCTTTGGGATGCAGGTAAAAGGTCATGAGCGTGAATGTAAATCACGTTGTAAAGACTCTAGTCGTCCTTCATCCCTAGTTTCACATAAAAAATTTCATAACAGGGATAAGCATTTTGTATGTAAGGAATGTGGGAGAGCTTTTTCTTTTTCTTCATCCCTCACCAGACATATGCGAACTCACAGTGTGGCGAGGCCTTATGAATGTACACAGTGTGGAAAATCTTTTAGGTGTTCCTCAAACCTCATCACACATGAAAGAACTCATCATAAAAGTAGAGACTGTCGGAAAGCCTTTAGTAACTCTTCTTACCTCAGTAAACATACAAATGCTGCTAGTGGAGCGAGGTCCTACATATGTAAGGAATGTGGGAAAGCCTTTAGTCAGGCCTCATCCCTCCGTAGACATAGGAAAAGCCACAGTGGGGAGAGGCCTTATGAATGTAAGGAATGTGGGA
>NW_006922595.1:185388-188812 GCF_000298275.1 Orycteropus afer afer
TCTCACTGTCCATGTAAGAACTCACAGAGGAGAGAGGCCCTATGAATGTAAGCAGTGTGGGAAAGCCTTTAGTTGTTCTTCATCCCTTACTAAACATACAAGAATTCACACTGGGGAGAGGCCTTATGAATGTAAGGAATGTGGGAAAGCCTTTAGTTATGCCTCATCCCTCGCTCCACATATGCGGACTCACAGTGGAGAGAGGCCCTATATATGCAAGGAATGTGGGAAAGCCTTTATTCGATCATCAAACCTCACTCTACATAGAAGAATTCACAGTGGAGAGAGACCTCATGTATGTAAGGAATGTGGGAAAGCTTTTAGTCGTGCCTCACATCTCACTAGACATATACGAAGTCACAGTAGAGGGAGACCTTATGAAGGTAAGAAATGTGTGAAAGATTTTAGTCATGCCTCATGTCTCACTGTCCATGTAAGACCTCACAGAGGAGAGAGGCCCTGTGAATGTAAGGAATGTGGGAAAGCCTTTAGGCATGCCTCATCCCTCACTCCACATATGTGGACTCACAGTGGAGAGAGACCTTATATATGTAAGGAATGTGGGAAAGCCTTTATTCGTTCGGCATCCCTTACTATACATAGAAGAATTCACAGTGGGCAGAGGCCTCATGTATGTAAGGAATGTTGGAAAGTTTTTAGTCATGCCTCACATCTCACTAAACATATGCAAAGTCACAGTAGAGGGAGACCTTATGAAGGTAAGAAATGTGTGAAAGGTTTTAGTCATGCTTCATGTCTCAATGTCTGTGTAAGAACTCAGAGGAGACAGGTCTTATGAATGTAAGCAATGTGAGAAAACCTTTAGTTGTTTCTCATTCCTTACTACACATGGAAGAACTCACAGTGGGGAGAGGCCTTATGAATGTAAGGAATGTGAGAAAGGCTTTAGGCATGCCTCATCCCTCACAAGACATAGAAGGACTTACAGTGGAGAGAGACGCTATATATGTAAAAAATGTGGCAAAGCATTTAGTCGTTTGTCATCTCTTACTATACATAAAAGAATTCACAGTGGAGAGAGGACTTACGAATATAAAGAATGTGGGAAAGGTGTTAGTTGTGCCTCGCATCTCATTAGACATATGCGAAGTCACAGTGGGGAGAGACCTTATGAATGTAAGGAATGTGAGAAAAAGCTTAGTCCTGACACATGTCTCATTGTCTATATAAGAACTCAGAGGAGAGAGGCCCTATGAATGTAAGTAATGTGGGAAAGCCTTGAGTTGTTTCTCATCCCTTAGTAAATGTTGTAGTTACCTAGTGCAGCTCTGACAGGAATATACCGCAAATGGGATAGCCTTAACAAACGAGATTATTATTAAAAATTTGGAGGCTTTAAGTCCAAGTTCAAAGTGCCAGGCTCTACGGGCTGGATGAAAGCCCCTCAATCTTGGGGATCCAGTTCCACCTCCAGCTCCCGGCCCACTGGAGCTAGAGGTGTTTCTTCACTCAGACAGCTGCTGGCTGCTGAGGCTGAGAAGCCCCAAGGTTGACAAGTAAAAAGGCGCAGTCCCAATGTTACCAGACCACATTAACTTAAGTCCATTGTAAGTCCCAAGATCGGCAGAGCACAGCAGGCTGCTGAGCAACGACACGGCTACGTGCAGGGTCCCAGTGTGCCATAGACTAGAGACCATTCCCAAAGTTGCTGCTTCTATACGGGAAGCAGAGCACATACCCAAAGGCAGCTACTCAGCTGCTTGTGGTACATCCCACCCTGGAGTTGATTGCCAGTCTCATCATGGAAAATAACTACCACCAGCTGCCCAGCCACTCAACCAGGCCCAGCCAAGTTGACACAACCACCACACTAAACATAGAAGAACTCACAATAGAGAGAGACCCTATATATGTAAGGAATGTAGGAAAGCTTTAGTCATTCGTCATCCCTTACTATACATAAAACAGTTCACAGTGGGGAGAGACCTTGGGAAGGTAAGGCATGTGGGAAAGGTTTTACTTGTGCCTCATGCCTCACTGTCCATGTAAGAACTCACACAGGAGAGAGGCCCTATGAATATAAGCCATGTGGGAAAGCCTTTAGTTGTTTCTCATTCCTTACTCAACATAGAAGAATTCATAGTGGGGAAATGCCTTATGAATGTAAGGAATATGGGAAAACCTCCCGTCATGCCCCATCCCTCACGATGCATAAGAGTCAAAGTGGGGAAGTCTTATGCATGTAAGGAATAGGGGAAAGGCTTTAGTCCTGCCTTATGTCTCACTGTCCATATAATGTCTCAGAAGAGAGAGGCCCTATGAATATAAGCAATGTGGGAAAACCTTTAGTTGTTTGTCATGCCTTACTAAGCGTAGATGAACTCACAGTGGAGGGAGGCCTTATGAATGTAAGGAATGTGGGAAAGCTTTTAGTCATGTCTTATATCTCCCTCACCATAAAAGACTTCACAGAGGAGAGAGACCTTATGAATGTAAGCAGTATGGGAACGCCTTTGGTAATTCCTCATCCACCATTAGACGTGGAAGAACTCACAGTGAAGGGAAGCCTTGGAATGTAAGTAATGTGTGAAAACCTTGAGTGATTTGTCATCCTTCATTGCCTATATAAGAATTCACCATGTAGAGAGGACTTATGAATGTAAGGAATGTGGGAAAGCTGTTAGAGAAGTTTCAAACTACAGTAGCTATGGAAGACTTCACACTGTTGAGAGTCCTTATTATTGTAAGGAAGGTGGGAAAGGAAACCTTTAGGCACTGCTTTCAGCTCAGTCAACATACAAGCACTCAGTGGAGAAAGGCTCTGTGTATGTCAGGAGTGTGGGAAAACCAAGCAAACCTCATACCTCATCACCATGTAAGTACTAGTGGACAGAGACCATGTGAACGTGAGGACTGTGGAAGAGTCTTTAGTCATTCCTTTTCTCTCTGTCAACATAACTCACGATGCAGAAACTTGATGAATGTAAGAAATGGGCAAAGGCATTGAGGTTTTCCTTATATCTCACCACCTCTGTGAAAATGTACAGTGGGGAGAAGACTTATGAAGGTTAGTGTGGTAGTTAAAGTTGTTTGTCAACTTGGCTGGGCCTTTTTGAGTGGTTGGGCAGCTGGATGTACTATTCCCCATGATGAGATTGGCAATCCACTCCATGGTGTAATCTACTGTGAGCAGCTGAGTAGCTGCGTTAGGGATGTGGTCTGCTTTCTGTATATTAGAAGTTTTGGGAGTGGTCTCTAGCTTATGGCACCTTGAACCCTGCGTGTGGCTGTGTCATTGTTCAGCAGCCGGCCATGCTCTCCCAGCCTTGGGACTTCTGATGGAATTGAACTAATGGTCTGTCGTGTGGTTTGGTAACATCAGGACTGTGCCTTTTTACTTGTCATCCTTGGGCTTGTCAGTCTCAGCATCCAGTAGTTGTCTGAGTGAAGAAAAGCCTTAGCT
>NW_006922595.1:189177-191999 GCF_000298275.1 Orycteropus afer afer
GTTAGCAGTCAAGTGCCTTAGGCACTATGCTACCAGAGCTCCCAGAGAGGCACTAGGTAACCAAAACAGTTACAAATGTGGGAATGCCTTTAATCAGCCCTCAAACCTTCTAGAAATAGAAGAACACACAGTAGAGTGGCCTTATGAGCATAAGAAATGTTGGAAAGCCTATAGGGATTTCTGACATCTTAATTCACATATAAGAAGTAGAGAGACTTCAAAATGGGCTGTTTCATGCTTACAGCTACAATTTTGAACACCAAATTTCTGAATGTGTGCAGTTAGCAAACAGAAATTTTGGGAGAAAGGATAGTTCCATCCTAATGGTGGGTCTGTCCTCATCAGTCATTGTTTTTTCCTCCGTTGAAGCTTATTGTTACTTTCTTAAAGTCGCTGGGTATTACAAATGAGCCTGGGAGGAGTAACCTTCAGCAAATACGGTTTTGTATTTTTTCAGTGTTTTTATTGATGTTATTTTACATGCAATTAAATATACTTGGAAATGGTTTTTTGTGTTTTCATATTTAATGCATTTCCTTCTAGTCTTTTCTGCTGTGAAGCTCACTGTTTCCCCCTTTATTATTTCTTATATATATAAGCTTGATTTATATAAGGTTCTTTATATAATTTATATAAGCTTCTCCGAGACTGTGCAAATACTGTTTTTAACATACCTTGCCATACTAATTTTAGTATCCTTTGATATTTACTACCTATCATTATTATTGTGGTGTTTGCCAAATGGTATTTTGTATTACAGTCATTTCCTCTTTTTTAATGGGAAGTCTGCAATCATTATCTCCTCTTTATTTATGTATTAAATTGATTGTAACAGTACCAGCAGTCCTCAGATGGTGAACAGGTTCAGCCCCTAAGTCTGTGCTTAAGTTTAACTTGTGTGTAATTCTGACCTCTTAAGTACAGTTTATATCAAATGTCATTTACTGAAATGTTTTCCTTTTATATAGTATACAGGGTACCTTTCTACACAAAAAACACCATGAAAGAAATACTTCCAGATTTACTCAAACAACTTTAATATGGTAACAGTGATCATAATAATTTTTCATCGTACATCTCAAGATACCTCTCATCACCACTTCACTGGATTACTGCTTGGTCTGCGCCCACCAGCCCTCTGTTGGTGAAGCCTGGAGGCCACCTGCATGGGCAGCGAACATGTGAATGCCTACTGTCGAATGTAGATGAGGCATGAGGGAAGTGTGGAGCATGGACCCTGCTGCTGCACATTTCCAGTCATGATTTGGGTGTTACCAGCCTCCATGTGGCTCTGGGGAAGAGTGTAAGAGATGCAATACTGGAGTTTCAATAGGAAGGGCATCTTAAATTACAGAACGCTTTATGGGGCATGGTTGGTAAGTACAGATTTTTCGTAAGAGACGTTCATAACTCGAGTCTTTTTTTTTCTTTGTTTTTTTTGCCTTTTGATGCTCAGATTTTCCCAGATTTGGTTATTGGGGAAGGGGGAGGTTCTTCTGAGTAGGTGACTATATTTTTTTGACACTTCCCTGTTATAGCTTGTACATTAATTGTTGCCCATATTCAAACCTCACCTTGTCCATTTCCATCCTGAGCCCAGGGATCCTCCTGTTAATCCAAAGAATCCGGAGTTCTTTGATTAGAGAAGGATACTTAGAAGCAGGGGTTTGGGCGTTGAGTGCTGAGTGTTCCTGGGCCCTCAAAATGGAAAGAGTTGGAAGTACATGTGTGTGAATCTACACATACAGTGACACATTTTATTTCAGAAACCACAAGGTTGTAGCCATATATCTGCTTCCAGTCCAACAGCACAGTCTTCCCTTATCCTATATGTTACTTTTCCCTTCTCCTGTATGTTACTCATTTCTTTAATAGTACTGCTCTTGGCTGTCATTATTCACAATATGTTACTTCCCAAAGTTACTAAGCTTCAACCTGGTTCTTCTCCGGTCAGTCATACCTAAGGAAGCATCTCTGCAACAGAACTGAATTTTAAAACTTTTAGGGGATTGACCTCAGGACCCACAATGGGAAAAATTACAAGTCAAAGCCCAACTAGAAACTTTATCTTTCTCTTTTTTCTTAGGTGAAAGTTTACAGAGCAAACTTATTTTCCATACAGTATTTCATACACATTTTGTTTCATGACATTGACTTCAACTCCCCACAGTGTAACAGCTCTCTTCCCTCTTCCTCCCTGACTTACCTCTTCCCTGTGCCCTTCTTTCCTATGTGATTCTGGCCCCTGAGCTACCTCCTTGTGCAAATACAACCCTTCTCTTCTCTGATGATTGACCGTTTTAAGGAATGTATCTCCGTGATGTAAATGGTCACCCTATGTGCCTGTGTGTTTTTTGGCTGGAAGCCACAGGAGTGAGTTCATTTGCAGGCCTGAAGGATAACTAAGGGCAGTATCTTGGGGGTCCCACCAGGCTCCATCAGACCAAACTGGTCTTTTTTTTTTGGTATGATTTTGAGGTTTGTTCCACGTTGTTCTCCCACTGTATCCAGGATCTCCTTCACTGATCCCATTCTGAGTGGTTGATGGTGGTAGCCAGGCATCATCTAGTTCTGATCTCATGCTTATATAGGCTGAGGTTCACATGGTCTACTAGTCTGTTGGATTAATTGTTCCCATGTGTCTGGTTTTCTTCATTCTTTGTTGTTCTGTAGAAACTTAATCTCTTGTGAGAAAATATGGGCAGCATATGCATTGTAGAGTAACTGAAACCTTTGCCCTTGGATGTTGATGAGCCAGGAAGAGCTACCCCAATAAAAGTTGATGGCATTCCACTTGGAAGGGATGTAGGACATCTTGCATA
>NW_006922595.1:192420-199709 GCF_000298275.1 Orycteropus afer afer
TTCTGCTCAAAGATGGCAGCCAATCACACCATGTGTTTCTCCCTACACCCATGCCAGTGACCTCACTGGAGGCCCCAGAAAGTTCACTCTCCACATCTTTGCAGCCTCACCATCCGGTGCTTTAAGCCATAATCCTTGTCCTTCTGGGTTCATATAAAACGTTTCTTGTTCGATTCATTGGTCATAACTGAAAGGATTGAAACTGGTGTGAAACCCTGGAGTCCACATAGTTTCAGAATCGCTCACTGTGAGATGATGAATCACCTTACAGAAACCAATTTGGCCTTGATTCCAGGTTCATCAGAGTTGGGCTGCATCATAGGCTAATGAGTAAGAGCTGAGAAAGACAAAGTGACCACATGGGGCCTGATGCTGGCCTCTTAAGGCATCATTGAGCTTCATGCAGGACTGGCCAGCGAAACACAGAAGCTGAAGGGTTATGGGAGCTTCCTGGTTGGTGAGGGGCACGCGTCCATGTGGAGGGAAGCCAGTCCTGGGGACACAGGAGCTCTGCAGTGGGGCCCTCCCAGACTTCACCCCATGATCTCTTCAATTACATCCTTGTTGGTTATATTGAAGCTGTTATTGTAAGCACAGCCTCCTTGTGAGTTCTGTGAGTTGTTCTTGGAATTACTGACCTAGAAGGAGGCTCAGAAGAAAGGGAAACATGATCTTGAGCCTGGGATTCTAAGGGAGTGAGAGGGAACCCCCAGACTTGTAGCCAGCACATCAGAAGTTGAAGGTCATTTAGATTTGCAGCTGGGGTCAACACTGTCGAAGTCTGAAGTACAGTGTCCTTTTACCTTGTGAGTCTGGCCCAGCCGCTGTGGCTAGAGTCAAAGGGTGACTCCTTTGTGAGTGGTTGGTGTCAGTACTAATTAAGGGCAAGGATCAGATTTCCACATGACTTAATTCTCAGGGGAAGTGAGATTTCTTAGAGTCCGTGGTGTAGATAGGACCTCGTTGGAGTCATGAAGCTCCATCTCACTCTAAAATGTCTAAGTACTGTGTTGTTTCATGATCGTTGGAATTTAATGAAGGTGGAAAATCCATTGAAACAGACTTCTATCCATGCACCTGATGTCTACACGTGGTAAAGTCTTAGAAAATAATTGTCTAGGAATGACTCCTCTGCCTCTGGTGACATAGTGTGTAAGGCAGTTGTCTGCTAACCAGAAGGTTGGTGGTTCAGACCCACCAGCTACTCCATGGGAGGAAAATGAGGCAATCTACTTCCATAAATATTTTTAGCTTTGGAAATCCAATGGATGTTGCTGTGAGTCAGACTCGATACCAGTGGGTTTGGGTTTTATTTTGGGAAACCATCTTACCCTAATGGTATCTGAGGCATTCCCCTGACTGTAGAAAGAGGCACAATGCAAAATTGGACCTATGAGTCTGCACTGGCCACTCCACAGTCCTGCAAAGGACTCCCTCCCCATTTGTTTCTTAAGCTTTTTTTATTGTGATTTGAGGAAATTTATTTTCTGTACAGCAGTTCATACACATTTTGTATTATGACCAAAATAAAACCAAACTCACTACCATCAAGTCAATTCAACGCATAGTGGGCCCTCTTTGGGTTTTCAAGGGGGTATCTCTACAGAAGTAGATTGCCCAGTCTTCCTTCCAAGGAGTGGCTGGTGGGTTTGAACCGCCAAACTTCTGGTTAACCGTCACATGCCTTAGGCGCTACACCACCAGAGCTCCCAGCTACAGTTTCTCATGATGTGATGGTTCTCTTCCCCACAGTTACCTCTTCCCTGTGTCCTTCTTTCCCGTGCGCTCCTGCTCCCTGAGCCATATCCCTGTTCCTACACTGCCCTTCTGTTCTCCCATAATTGATGTCTCCAAGGAGTGTATCTACCTGATGTGAATGTTCACCTTATATGCTGCTCTTTTATTTTGCTGGAAGCCACAGAAATGAGTTCACTACCAGACCTGAAGGTCAGCTATGGACCATAGTCTCAGGGGTTTCACTAGGCTCCCTCATACCAGCAAGCTTTTTATTATTATTATTACTATTTTAATGATTTTGAATTTTTCCACATTGTTCTCCCACTCTATCCACGATCTCCTACTTAGATCCTCCTCCAAGTGGTTGACAGTGGTAGCTGGGTACCATCTAGTTCTTCTGGTCTCATGGCCATATAGGATGAGGATCACATGCTCCACCAGTCTATGTACCTTTGGTTTACATTTTATTTTCTCTGCATTAGGAGAGGCCCATTGTTCCATCTAAATGGCTGCTTACAAGCTTTTAAGATTCCAGTCACTACTCACCAAAATATGATGTAGAATAATGTTTTGTGTAGTATGTTATGCCTGTTGAGCTTGATGTTCCCTGGGACCATGGTCTGTAGCCCACAGGTCCAACTACTTGCTCCCTTCTGGTAGCTGGCTATGGCCAAGAAGTCACCAAAACCTTGTCCCTTGTCCCTTGTCAGATCTACTATATACCTGGATATTCATACAAATCATAGAAATATGATTGTAGAAACATTATCTGCTAGCCCTATACTTGGTCCTGGGCACACTCACCCCTGCATAGACACACCTAATTGTTCACTCTGTCCACCCATCTGTCCACCTGTAGATCAATGTTTGCCTTCACTGACAATGCAGTACTGTATATGCAGAAGGGTTCATCTTTGTTATCTGTACCTCCCACATACCTCTCCGTTTTCCTCTTCCTCAGTGCCACTGTGTTGATCACTCACATCATTCTTAACCTGTCTTGGAATTTGTTTCTTGTCGACAACAACATCCTAATACTTTTTGTTTTCATCAGTTGTGTTAGTTTGCCTTTGTTCTTGTAATTCCAATGTAAGAAGCCCTGGTTGAGCACCACTTGAGTACTTGGCTACCAACCGAAAGGCTGGCGTTTCACATTCACCCAGCAGCACCATGGAAGAAAGGCCTATGGACCTGCTTCCATGTACATTACAGCCTAGGACACTCTAGGAGACAGTTTTGCCCTACTAGGGAGCTCTGGTAGCGTAATGCCTAAGGCACTGCACTGCTATGCGGAGGACTGGTGGTTCAAACCCACCAGCAACTCCTTGGAAGGAAGATGGGGCAGTCTACTTCCGTAGTGATACTGCCTCAGAAACCCAAGGAGGGGTCGCTATGAGTTGGGTCCGACTCGATGGCACATAACAACATAAGACTACTAAGGAGCTTTGCAGCACAGTGGACAAAGTATATGGCTGCTAACCAGTAGGTCAGTGATTAGCCTACTTCCATAAAGATTTTACATCCTTGGAAACATAATGGGGTTCTCTATAAGTCGGAATCGACTCTATGACAGTGAGTTGGGTTTTGTTGTTGTTTTTTAATAGGGTGACTATTAGTCAGCATCTGCTTGAGGCACCCCACTGTAGTAACCACAGTTCCTCTGTAAACACTGGTAGATTGTCTGTGTTTTCAGAGGGAAGCAGGAATCAAGCTGTAAGCCTACGTGCTTCCATACAAGCAAACCAAAAACCAAATTCAATATCGTTGACTCGGATCCGACTCATAGTGGCCCCTCCTTTGGTTTCCGAAGTGGGATCACTATGTATTTTGGTTACCTAGTACCACTCTGACAGGAATATACCACATATGGGATGCCTTCACAAACGGGTTTATTCTCTTCCAGTTTGGAGGCTTTAAGTGCTAGTTCAAAGTGCTGGCTCTAGGGACTGAGTGAAAGCCCCTCAACCTTTGGCTTTAGCTCTTCCTCCTGCTCCTGGCCCACTGAAGCTGGAGGCTTTTCTTCACTCAGACAGCTGCTGGCTGCTGAGGTTGACAAGCCCAAAGTTGACAAGTAAAAAGACTTGGTCCCAATGTTACCACAGCAGGACATTGATTCAAGTCCCTTGAAAATCCCAAGGTTGGCAGAGCATGGCAGGCTGCTGAACAATGACACAGCTATATACAGGGTTCAAGTGTGCCATAAGCTAGAGACCATTCCCAAAACTGCTGCTTGTATATAGAAGTAGACCCCATCCCTAAAACAGCTACTCAGCTTCTTGTGGTAGATCCCAGCATGGAGTTGATTCACTGTCTTATCATAGGGAATAACTACCACCAGGTGCCCCACCACTCATCCAGGCCCAGCCAAGTTGACATATAACCTTTGCTATACATTATGGATCAGGCAGTGTTTTGTTCTGCTGTGCATGGGGTCGCTGTGAGTCGGAAACGACTCGACGGCACTTAACAACAACAACAACATACATTATGGAAGTAGATTGTCCAACATTCCTTCTGAGGAGTGGCTGGTGGGTTTGAATCTCCAGCCTTCTGGTTGGCAGTCAAATGCCTTAGGCATTATGCCATCAGAGCTCCCATGATACTAATTATGCTTCCATAGCATGGTAGTTGTAAAGGAGCAATGAAATTGCAGGACAGCATTTGGGACGCACTCTGCTTTTTCCGTTTCAGACTTCCTGTATTTGGTATAAGCAGATGGTGGTCCAGTGGTAGAGTGCTTACCTCCCATGAATGAGACCTGGGTTCAATTCTTGGCCAGTGCACCTCATATGTGGCCACTACCTTATGGACAGTGGAGATTTCTGTATTGCTAGGATGCTATACAGGTTTCAGCGGAGCTTCCTGAATAAGACAGACTTGGAAGAATGGCCCAAAGATGGAATTTTGAAAATCATATCTACTCTTTTTTTAATAAAATTTTTATTGTGGTTTGGGTGAAACTTTGCAGAGCAAATTCATTTTCCCTACAGCAGTTCATACATATTTCGTCTCATGACATTGACTGCAATTACCCACAACGTAACAGCTCTCTTCCCACTTCCGCCTCATAGTTTTATCTTCCCTGTGTCCGTCCTTCCCATGCACTCCTGCCCTCCACCCCCCGAACTTTCTCCCTATGCAATCTCTGCCTTTCCCTTCCCCCATGATTGATTGCTCCAAGGAGTGTATCTACCTGTTATAAATTTTAATGCCCAAATGACTGTCTATTGTTTGGCTGTATCCCACAGGAATGAGTTCAATTCCAGACCTGAATGGTAACTAGGGGCCATAGTTTCAGGGGTATCACCAGGCTCTATCAGACCACCAAACCTGGTCTTTAATTTTATGATTTTGAGTTGTGTTCCATGTTGTTCCCGCAGTCTATCCAGGATCTCCTATACTGATCCCCCTCTGACTTGTTGACAGTGGTAGCTGAACACCATCTAGTTCTTGTGGTGTCATGATCATACAGGCTGAGGAGCACATGGTCTGCTAGTCCCTTGAACTAATTGTTTCCGTGTGTCTTTGATTTTATTAATTCTTCCTTACTCTGGAGGAGGACAGCCTATCATTGCATCTAGATGGCCACTTGCAAGCTTTTAAGACCCCAGTCATTACTCACCAAAGCAGGATGTAGGACAATGTTTTTGCATACTATGTTATGCCAATTGAGCTTGAAATGACATGTGTATTAATGTACAAAAAAAAAGTCGGTTATGGAATCAACTCAACCCAATCTGTACCAGTGAACTGTGCTCCATAGGATTTCCAGTCTAGCAGTCATGTAATAATGTCATCACCCCCATGTTGAGATCGGCTTTAACCAGCCAACTTGGCTTGCTGAAAGTGAGGATGACTTGAAGCACGTACTGATG
Organism: Orycteropus afer afer; assembly: GCF_000298275.1. NCBI lineage: Eukaryota > Metazoa > Chordata > Mammalia > Tubulidentata > Orycteropodidae > Orycteropus > Orycteropus afer. The sequence goes on from NW_006922595.1 coordinate 198,033, forward strand.
AAGTTTGAAGAATACAGTCTGTGGTATGGATTACATCTCAATATAAAGAAAACAAAAATTCTCACAACGAAACCAATTAGCAGCATCATGATAAATGGAGAAAAGATTAAAGTTGTCAAAGACTTCACATTGCTTGGTTCTACAATGGACACCAATGGAAACAGCAGTCAGGACATCAGACGAGGTATAGCACTGGGCAAATATGCTGCAAAGGACCTCTTTCAAGTGCTGAAGGCATAAATTTCTCCTTGACGATCAAGTTGCACCTGACACAAGCCAGGATATTTTCAACCGCCTCATATGCATGTGAGAGCTGAACAAGGCATAGGGAAGACTGAAGGAGAATTGATGCTTCTGAGTTGTGGTGTTGGCAAAGAATGCTGAAAGTACCACGGACTGCTAAGAGAACTAACAAATCTGTCCTGGAGGAAGTGCAGCTGCAATGCTTCTTGGAGGGGAGAATGGCCAGATTTCATCTTGCATACTTTGGTCATTCTGTCAGAAGGGATCATTCCCTAGAGAAGGATGTCATGCTTGGTAAGGGGGAGAGTCAACGAAAGAGGGGAAGGCCCTCAACAAGATGGATTGATACAGTGGGAGCGGCAATTGGCTTAAGTATAGCAGGGATCACGGAGCTGGCATTGGACTGGGCGCTGTTTCATTCTGCTGTGCATAGTGTTGCTATGAGTCAGAGACGAGTCAACGGCACCCAACAACAACACCACGACCAGCCAATCAGCTCAAAGAGAGTTTCCTTGGGGGTGTGGCCTGCATCTAATATATCTGGATGTTCGGGCTTTTTGCTCAATCTGGATCCTACATCTGGTTCGTCATCACCTGACCCCAGTTCTTTGGACTTGAGCCATTGACCTCCCTTCTTGTTAGGTGCTGCCATGTTGCTTCTGACTCATAGTGACCCCACGTCTAACACAACAACGCTCTGCCCTATGCCACCCTCACCATCAATACTATGCTTGAGCCCATTCTTCCAGCCACTGCGTCAATCGATCTGTTGAGGGCCTTCCACTTTTTTGCTGACCCTCTGCTTTACTTGTATGGTATTCTCAGTATCGTTTATCAACACATTAACTCAAAAGTATCAACTCTTCTTCAGTCTTCCTTATTCATTGCCCAGCTTTCACATGCATATGAGGTGACTGACAATACCATGCCTGGGGTCAAGTGCACTTTATTTTCCAAAGTGCTATATTTGCTTTTTAATGCTTTAAAGAGATCTTTTGCAACAGATTTGCCCTGTGCAATAGGACATCTGATTTCCTGACTGCTGTTTCCACAGGATTGTGGATCCACGTAAAACGAAATGTCTGACAGCTTCAATCTTTGCTCCATTTATCCTGATGTTACATGTTGGTCCACTTTTTGTGAAAAGTGTATGCCCACCTGTCTCAAGATTCCCGTCTTTAGAGTGTATTTCTTCATATCCCAGCTTGATCACAAAGACAAATCATGTCCGTCATTCCCATGTGTGGTAGTTAAGTTTGTGTGTCACGTTGGCTGGGCCTGGTTGAGTGGCTGGGCAGCTGGATGGAGTATTCCCCTTGATGAGACTGGTCATCAACTCCAGTGGAATCTACTGTGAGCAGCTGAGTAGCTGCCTTAGGGATGTGGTCTGCTTCCTGTGTATAAGCAGAAGCTTTGGGAATGGTCTCTAGCTTC
>NW_006922595.1:199809-201352 GCF_000298275.1 Orycteropus afer afer
GGAATCTACTGTGAGCAGCTGAGTAGCTGCCTTAGGGATGTGGTCTGCTTCCTGTGTATAAGCAGAAGCTTTGGGAATGGTCTCTAGCTTCTGGCACGCTTGGACCCTGCATGTTGCTGTGTCATTGTTCAGCAGCCTGCCAAGCTCTGCTGACCTGGGCACTTTCGATGGACTTGAATGAATGCCCTGTTGTGTGGTTTGGTAACAGTGGGACTGTGCCTTTTTACTTGTCAATCTTGGGCTTGTCAGCCTCAGCAGCTGAGTAAAGAAAAGGCTCCAGTTTCAGTGGGCCAGGAGCAGGAGGCAGAGTTGAAGCCCAAGGTTGAGGGACTTTCCCCCAGCCCCCAGAGCCTGGCATTTTGAACTCAGACTTAAAGCCTCCAAACTGTAAGATAATAAATTGCTGTTTCTTCAAGTCATACCATTTGTGGTATATTTTGTCAGAGTGTCACTAGATACCCAAAACACCATGTCCTCTAGAAATTCAAGAGCAAACTATCAGTTGCCTGTGAAAATTGAGAGTTCACTCTGTTGAATGCAGTGAGGTGAACATGCAAGTCCCTGGCAGCCATGCAACAACCAGCTCAATTCTGCAAAATCTGAGGTTAATTCAGTCATTTACTTCTGGTTACAAATCCTTCAGGAACATCACTTTTCCAGTCATGACACACTGTTTCTACGTTCTCATTAAAATATTCAGCCAGAGAGATTATATAGGGGGTTATAACACAGACTTTTAACAGCAGGGTGAAAGCTTTATAGGATCTGAAGAGAAACCAAAGACAAGCATTATAGTCAAGAAAAGGTTTATACACAAAAGAAACCCTCTGTGAAGGTTACCTAGGATGTGCGGGTTAATCGCTAACATAGGCACACACACACATCTCTGTAAACCAAAGGTAAACAGTATGAGAGGGGTCATCATAAAATCTTCAAGGCAAAGGAAGACATTAAGATGTACACAAGAGTAACAGGCACCACAGGAAATACCATTGCATATCTTTACAGAAGCAGAATGCCTCACTGTTCTCCTGCAGAACAGCTGGTGGGTTCAAAGCACTGACCTTTTGCTTAGCAGCCAAATGCCTTAGCCACTGCACCACCAGAGCTCCTCACTCTTACATATACAATCCTGCAACAAGAGAAATAACAAGGAACAATTTTTGAGTAAGACCACAGGTAGATGTGTAAGCTGAACACGTGTGGGATGATGTCGGGAAGTACATCCCTGAACATAGCTACGTTTGGTAGGAAACATTTCCACCGACATATCTATATGTACTGCAAACGTATTCATATATGCAATAGAGCATACACAGGGCACAGTCGTGAAAATGTCTTAGCAGTAACCAAACACCTTGTAGGACTGAATCACTGGACTTGAGGGTTTACGACCATATCCTCAGGACTCATCCAGGACATATGGCATAACAGTCCATAAAGACATTGGTCTGCATCCTGTTTTTGTCATTATCTCTAAGGTGTGTCTCTTGTAGGCAGCATATGGATGGGTTGTGTTTTCTTATCCAATCTGCAACTCTCC
>NW_006922595.1:204708-215047 GCF_000298275.1 Orycteropus afer afer
GCCATCTTGCCCCGCCTCCCCGGTCTGCATCCTACTGTGGTGAGTAGCAACTGGAATCTTAAAAGTTTGCAAGCAGCCATCTAAGAGTTGTTCATTTCATCTCTCCAGCAAAGAAGAGTGAAAACATCAAAGACGCAAGGAAGCAATGAGTTTAAAAGACTAATGGACTATGTGAAGTACAGCCTCCAAGCGCCTGAAACCAGAGGAAATAGATGGTTTCCAGGCTAAGAAATCCTACCACTCTGAGTTGGATGGCATTACTAGGTTCTAGACAGAGTGGGAAAAAAATAGAGAATGAGATTTAAATAGTAAGCAAAACCTACCTTACTGGTATAATAGCACCTGGTAGAAACTCTGAGACTGTGGCCCTGAGACACCCTTCAAATTGAAGCCACTTGGAGCTCACTTAGCCAAACAATAGGCCTATAAAATGAACAGTGACAACCAGGAGCAATGCCCAAGTCAGCAATCAACTCTGTTGTTGTTGTTGAGTACCTAAAAACAAATGGAACATTGTGGTTTATTCATCCTTTGGAATAAAAGTGACAAATAATAAATTACTGTTATGTGCAGCTACGTAGATGAAATCTCACAAGACAGCATGTTGACTTGATACAATATATTTCACATAGTATGACTGCAATTATATGATGCCAAGAATGAGCAAATTCTATCTCTGGCAATAACAGTAAGAGCACTGATTGCCTCTAGGGTGAATATCCTTCGGGAAAAGAGGGACTCTTTGAGTGCCAGGAAATTTCCTTGACGTCATCTCAGAGGTTATAGTGAGGTAGCCACAGATGTAAGGATACCACCAGGCCCCATTCCCTTGTACGTTACCTCACCGCTACTGATAGCGATTTGACTTCTAACCAGATGGGTTCAAACCCACCAGCCACTCCTCCGAAGGAAGACTGGGCCATCTAGTTCCATGGAGATACAACCTTGGAAATCCAAGGAGGGTTGGCTATGAGTTGGAACCAACTCAACAGCAGTGAGGTTTTTTGTTTGTTTGTTTGTTTTGTTTTTTGTACTGGTAGTGAGGTAGGCACAAATGTAAGGAATAGAAGTTGCCAGTCACATTCTTTTGCAAACTACTTAAACTACTCGTACTGATAGGAATTGGAAAAATGTGAATCAAGTAAAGTATGCAACTGTCAGACCATTCGTTACAGGTCCAAGGGTGTTAACACAGGAGACTGTGATGGAGCCCCTTTTATCTATAGAGAAGCAGATGCCTGGATCAGTCTGGAGGGACCAGAACATCAGAAGCTAGGAATCCCTCCCAGGAGACTTGCTAATTGTCTATAGCTTCCTCATTCTGTTCCCTATAGTTGCTGTAAACCAGCTGGGAAATGTTGGCAGTCCAGCTAGCATGATGTATATGCTTGGTTGATGCCCCACTGGACATTGTCATGCAGAGTTTCATTAAAGGCTTTCTCTCTATAAACCACCTGTCTCTGCGAGCAATTCTTTCTCACCAAAAGAATCCACTTGGGTTTACAGGTCCCTCTCCTGTCACAATAGGAGTGCATACCCACATGTAAAATTTGATCACGTTTTGTGTTAAGGTTGGTACATAATATGTACTTTATTATATAAAAACCGAAACCCAAACTCACTGCCATCGAGTCGATTACAACTCATAGCAACTGCTCCTTGGGTTTCCGAGGCACTAAATCTTCACAGAAGCAGATTGCCCAGTCTTCCTTCCTTGGAGTGGCTGGTGGTATTGAACCGCCAGCCTTCTGGGTAGCAGTCAGATTCCTTAGTCACTATGCCATCAGAGCTCCATCCTTTATAATATATATGTGTATATATGTCAAAAAAATAAAAGCTTTCATACTGTCACTTTCTTCTTTCTTTTTTTTTTTTCACTGTGATTTGGGTGAAAATTTACAGAGCAAATTCACTTTCCATACAGCAGTTCACATAGTGTCATTTTCAAAGAGAATTCACTGACTCTTAGAACGTGCCCTCTCACCCAGGCAAACTCTTACATGAAGGGGGCTTAGCCCTTGGAGAGATCATGCTGGCTTTGTGGTGTCTGTCTGGCTCCTAGGAAGATACTGGATCTGCAGGAGACAAACCCAGGAAACAAGCCAGCCCAGCGACTTCTCAAGTCTAACCATGGGGAAATAGACCTGAGGAGCAAAGAAATGATTTCTCTAGAAAACACAGGAACATTTGTCAATCGGCGAAGGATGTTAATACCGAGTTTCTTTGTTCCCCGGTATCGCTTCCCACATACATTGAAGAAAAGCGAGATCTTTCTCTATAGAGAAATGAGACAACCCTGTTTAGAGCCCAAGCACAAGGGGAACCATTGAACCCCGCGGTCACAAGTTGCAGCATCCGTGTTCCCGCGAAAGTGCAGACAACGGAAGCGGAAGTGTGTGTCGTCGGTCGTTCGCAGCCGCGCTTTGGAGCGACACTGGTCCCTGGCAGGTGCCCCGCGGGCTCCGGTCCGGAGTCTGAGGCGCTACTCCCGCTCTTCCTCGCACTCTCGTCTCTCCGCCTCACGGAGCCTCGGAACCTCCTGTCGCCGGGGCGCCGCCGCCGCCGCTTCTCTCGCGATCTCGGCCAGGCGGCTGCAGCCGCTGCCTGGACGCCGAGCAGCCGTTGTGGACCTGCGTCTCCAGGTAGGGGAACAGGTAACATCGCGGGAACCGTCGTGAACAAACGTGAGGTTCTCAGCCCCTCAGCGTCCGCGTCACCACAAGTTCGTAAAATATGTGGAGCCCGGGCCGCGTGGACCCCAGGGTCGTTACTCTTGAGTCCAAACCCCGGCTCCCAGCCGCCACACCGCGGCGGGCTCTCGGGGTTTTCTTCAAACAACTTAGCGGCTGCCAGACTCCGGCCTCATCCGCACCGACTCGGTACCGGGGTGGTGGTTGGGTGGGGTTGTTGGTGGGCGCATACGCGCATGCGCACACGCAGACCGGCGCTCACCTGAGTTACTCCTGAGGCCTCTCGTGGCCCGTGTGTGCATTTACCATTCACTGAGCGAGGTCAGAAGCGCTGGGCCCTGCGCTGAGTACTTTATATTATGCACCTCTTCTAGTCACAATACAGCGCTGAGGGTGGGAGGTTTGTGGCATTTCACAAAATTAACAGGCTTGTGGAAATAAAGTAGCTTGTCCGTAATATTGTATTAGTCCGTTATTGTAAAAGTTAAGGAAATGTTTATATATTGGAGGACATTTTCTTGGTTACCAGGGGTGGGAGGGAAGGGGAGGGAATGCTGTTAGATAGATAGAGATAAATATTGATTTGGGTGAAGAGAAGGGCAATGTACCAAATGTGAGTGACCAATATGGCAGCATTGAGGATGAGAAAGACAGAGAGAGTTACATGGGCAGTACAAACAACAAATATGAACCCCTTTGTAAATACAATACTGAGTTGTTAATGAAAGCAAACATGGGTATAGGGACGGATAGATGGGTGAACAAGCTAAACAATTATGTATGTCTAAATGGAGAGTGTATCCAAGATCATATACAGGGTTGGCAGACAATGGGCCTCTCGAAGAGTATGAAGGGATGAACACTGGGAGGAGGTAACTATGGGGAGGAAGTGGGAGGGGAGCTGCTGCATTGTAAATTTTGGTCAATGACATGAGACAAAGTATATGTGAACTGCTGTATGAAAAGTGAATTTACTCTGTAAATCTTCACCCAAATCCTAATAAAAAAAAAAAAAAAACCAAAAAAAAAAAAAGTAGCTTGTCCATGAACCACCACCGAGTGTGTGGCAGTGCCTAAATGGCAGGGCTGTCCTTATGTCACGGGGTGTGTTATTGACCACAGTTTCCTGCCTAAAACGGCTCCTCTCTGTTCTGGGTCCTTCATGAGGCAGGGCTCTGGTTGAGTGGTGTTGGTCCATCACACACAGAGATTATGGTGGAAAGAGATCTCTCTTCCTTCAGTACTTGTAGGTGTTTAAGACTTACGAAAAGTGAAGAAACACGAGCTGAAACTACTTCCATGCGTTTTTTGTTAGGTTGTTCTGTACCTTCGAGTTGGTGGCGACTCCTCGTGAGCCCACGTGTATGTGTGTTCAACAGAAGGAAACACTGCTGAGTTCCGCACCATCCTCACCACCCTTGGTGTGCTTGAGTCTGTTGTTGCAAGTACTGTTCTCAGTGGACATTTAGGAGTGTATTTATCCCGATTTCAGGAGGAAAATATTTATGAAAAAGAATGTTTCAAGGCCTTTCTTTAGCTGTGAGGCAGACATTTTCTTCAAGTCCGAGTTGGCTTGGAAAAACATATGAGGAAGACTCTTGATATGCGCAATGAAGGATTCTCACTCAGTGCTGAGGACTGAACCAGTGTTTTTGCTGCCAAAGAGCCACGCTTCATAATCGCTGGAAGGCTTTACGGAGCACAAACTGCACATTCCTATTGTCAGGACAGTGAATATTAAGAATGATGGAAGACGGGAGGCCTGTGTGATGAAGCTGATCAGAATCCACTCACAGGTCCTGGAGGGTGAGCCGTGCTACAGTGTTGCCCAAAGTATCTCATCTTCTGTAATAGGTATATTACAAAGTCAATGATTCAAGGACAAGGTCCCTGGGTGGTGAAAAAGGTGAAAGGTTGGCGCATTGGACCCACACCCATGTGCCATGGAAGAGAGGCCTGGTGATCCTCCTTTCCAAAGGTGGCAGCATCAAAGACCCCGTGGAGTGCATTCCAAGTGTCTGAATGTAAGTGTCCTGGTTTAGAAATCACTGGGAACTCCAATGTCTGTAGCGTAATCTTTTTTTTTTTCAAGTATTTAGAATTGGAGCCCCTGATTTTCTGTTAAGGAAAACGTCTTTATTATTATTATTATTCACAAGGTGATCTAAATCCTTTTACCTTAAAACGTCAACTTTTTATTTACTTCACTTCCTCCAGTGTGATTCTGTTCTCTAGGTCAGTACAGCTCACCTATGCTCTGTTCTCTTCTCTAGGTCAGTATAGCTTAAGGTTGGTGTGAAATCTTTAATATACCCACTTTCCTCTCTCTGTTCCCGTAGTGTGTACATTTTCCTCCTTTGACTTACACATTCAGACTAAGAACTAAATTTCTGTTTCTATTTTCCTTGTATCCATCCATTTCTTCATATCTTTTTGTGTTTGTCTCCTATTTCAGCCTTTTTTTGCATGTACAGTTCAGTAACATTAAGGCCTTTCTCCACGCTGTGCAGCCGTTACCAGTGTCAGTACCTCCGTTTTCCCATCACCCTCAGCAAATGCTCGCTGCCTCTTCAGCATGAACACCCCCTCCTCCCTCCCATCTGCCCCCAAGTAGCATTTGGTGTTTCTGCATTTGCTCTTTCTAGAGATTTCATCGAAGTGGGATTGTACCCTCTTTGTCCTCTTGTGTGTGATTTTTGTCACTCAGCACAGTGTTTTCAGGGTTCATGCATGATGTGGCATTTATGAGAACTTTCTTTTGATGACTAGATAGTATTCCATTTTGTTTATGCATGCATCTGTGGGTGGACTTTTGTTTATTTTTGTCCACTTCTTTGCTGTGGGGAATACTGCTGTAATAACATTGTTGTAGGAGCTCTGGTGTTGCAGTGCCTGAGGCACTTGACTGCTAACCAGAAGGCTGGCCTTTCAAACCCACCAGCCACTCCTCCAAAGGAAGGTTGGCCAATCTACTTCCGTAGTGATACCATCTCAGAAACCCAAGGAGGGGTGCTATGAGTCAGGTCCAACTCAACGGCACATAACAACCACAAAAACATAGTTGTAAAAATACCTTTTTTAAAAAAAATAATAATAGTAATAATAATCTGTTTATGTCCCCAATTATATATATATATTTGTTGTTTTAGGTGTCATCAAGTTGACACCTATCTAATCATGACACTACGTGATAAGAGTTGAACTGTACCGTAAGTGTAATGTTTTTATTTATTTACTTAATTTTTATTGTGATTTGAGCAAAGGGTTAAAGAGGAAATTGGTTTTCCATTCAATAGTTTATATACATTTTGTATCATGCCCTTGATTGCATTCCCCCGCAATGTATCAGCACACTTCCCATTTCTTCCCTGTGCGTTCTGTTTCCATTTGGCTTGCTTTCCTATCCCTTCCTGTCTTCTGAACTTTCTCCCTGTGTGTCTGCTCCCCTTTAGTCTAGTATGGCTGATGGTTCTACAGATGTGTACCTCCCTGGTGCTACTGTTACATTATTGGCCTCTAAAGGAAGCTTTTTTAAAAGCACACTAGAAGGCTTATCAGTGCACAAAACTAAAAAGGAAGGAACCATGATGCCATCACTCACCAAACTTAGAAAGTTTGATCTTTCTGAAAACATACCCATATTAATATCCAACAACAGTGTGGGTGTTGATCTGTAAGGGAGAGAGTTACAAGCTGAACCTACAACTTCCACATTGGACCCCTGACTCCCTGGAAGAACAGTCAGGGTCAAGTGTTGTAGCCTGGCCAGGCTGGTCACTTCTCAGGCTCTGGGATTAGTGAATTCCTCCGTCTGTGATGTTGCAGGAAGAAGAGGCCCAGGGAACTGCATGAGGAATTGAGGCCTGTGTCTGGAGGCTGGAGCCTGTTTTGCCTTCAGTGCAGGTGCCCCTCTTAACTTGGGAGAGCTCTGGCTCCACAGCACGCTGCCTTGAAGAATCAAAGAAAACTCACAGCAGCAGTTTTGGCTTGAGGTAATCATTCTCAGGTGTGGTGCAAAGAAATCAACACCCAAGTAGCAATCTCAAACACACAAGCTTTTTAAGGCAAAAGTATGGTCCAAAGGAATTGGGAACAGGCCACTCCTAAAGGAGGAGTAGCAATGAGCTTTATATGACAGTCCTTTTCTGTTGTACAAATATTGGGGGCTTGATTTGGCCAGAACCTGCTGGTCAACTTCCTTATTTAGTTCTACGAATCCCATCTGTTTTTCTGTTTTCTTTCCTGATGACAACTATGCTAACTACCTAACATCTTCAGGGTGGAGCATCACCCTGAACCTGGGAGGAAGCCAAACACCTGTCACTCTCTGCTTCCTCACCACTGTCTCCTCCCATCCTTCTTCCATTTCAGCTCTGCAGTGGGGGTCAGGGAGAACGCATCCAGTCCAGGCGGCTGAGGACCCAGGGCAACCATCTTGCACATCTGTAAATCTCAAGGAAGGATTTCAGCGGCTCTGACTGGTGTGTGGACCGAACGTTATTCGTCTGCCTCCTAACTGCCCAGTGTTCTGCCTCCACTCCCCTCCCTCCTCCTGAAGTGTCTCCTTGGGCTCAGAGATGACATTTCCTTATACTTCCAGAAGAGGCAGGCAGGAAATGGTGAGTTCTGTAGAGAACTGGTTCTTTTTACCATAAGTAGATGAGGGTGGATATGAATTGTTGAGGGACTACTGTGTGCTATGGGTCTGTGATTCCTCAACGAAGAAAAGTGACAGGAGACTGAGGGAGTGAGCCCCAGGGGGCTTCCATGGTCATTGGTGTCATTGGGCCCTTCCTCTGTACTTTTGTGGGTGGCTTTTCTAGACACGGATGCCTGGTGTCACTTTCTCTGACTCTCAGCTGGCACCGTGGAGCGTTCCCATACCCACCCTGGGCCTTGGTGCTCTGTGTTGAATGACAGAGTCTCTGGAGTAGACCCTCCAGGCCTGTCCTCGTCCCATGTCTCTTAGCAGTTTCCTTTACTTGGCGTAGACACTGGAATATTTTCTGTGCAGTTCTAACCTAACAACTCCCTCTCTCAAGACATGTTATGGGTCAAAAAGAAAAGGGGGAGTGAGTTCATAGGTGAAGACCCTGAGTGTTTACGGGGTCGTGGGTGGTGCTGGTCCTCTCATGACGGTACCAGAGCTGTGAAGCCCAAACAGCGAGCCAGCTGGATGCGGTGTGGGGCCTTCAGACACATTTTGTTTTTTTCCCTCTAATGGGGAATGCTCTTCCCTTGAGGCTTCGAGATATTTGGGAAACGTGAATCCGCAGTCTCTATCCTTGTGCTGCCACCTGTGCTTAGACTGGTATTTAGTCGTTGTAAGTTTTTTTTTTTTTTTTTTTTTCATTTTTTTTAAAACGTAAACCTTATTTCACTATTGTTATTGGTCTGCCTGTAGGAGAGAGTAGGATTTCCTCAGGTGTAGCTTTTACTGGAACAGATCTCTGTGTCTTTGCTTCTCCAGAGCTGCTAAACCAAAAACCCACACTTAGTGCCATCGAGTCATTTCTAACTCATAGCTACCCCCATTGGCCTTCCAAGGCTGTAAATCTTTATGTAATTTGATCACCGTGTCTTCCTTCTGCGGAATGGGTAGTGGGTTTGAACCATTGACCTTCTGGTTAGCAGTCAAGTGCCTGATCCACTATGCCACCACTGGTGGGTTGGAACTGCCAGTTAACATCTGAGTGCTTCACCATTGTCCAACCACAGCCACTTGACAAGTGCTCTTTTTATTATAATTATTATTGTTATAAAACATTTCAAACAGAAAGATGAGTGCAGTGAATCCCTATGCCTTAACCTAACTTCAGAAACTGTCAACTAATGGCTGACCTTCCTTATTTTCAAATCTCTATACCCATAGCAAACCTATCCCTTAATTTTCTGTGTTCCCTGCCTTCTGCCCTCCCATCTCTGTTAAGCAACAAGGAAAATTTCCTTTGTGTAAACTTTCCTTGACTTTTTACAATACTGGACTCAAACAATATTTTTTTTGTGATTTTTCTTATTTCATTCAGCATAATGTCCTCCAAGTTCATCCTGGTATGCAGTGTTTCACCGATTCTGCATTATTCTTTAGTATTCCATTGTGTGTACATATGTTAGTTTGGCTATCCATTCCTGTGTTGATGGGCACTTCCACTGTGCCCATTTCTTTGCTGTTGTGAATAGTCCCTCGCTGAACATGTGTGTGCATGTATCTATTTGTTTTTTGGATCTCTCCTCTTCAGGATCTCTTCCTTGTAATGAACCCCTGAAAGTTTTGACTGTTTCCATAATCCTGAATTACAATCTAATCTTAAATTGTTCCCTTTTCTAGAGAGGCATTTAATAGCATCAGACAAAAATGCAGAAAGCAGAAATTCTAACCTGACATAAAGAGTTCCTTAGGGTCCTTAGACCTCTAGTGGCAGTGCCTAAGGCATTTGACTGTTGATCACAGGTTGATGGTTTAAACCCACCAACCGCTTTGCAGAAGCAAGATGGGGCAATCTACTTCCATAAAGATTTATCACCTCAGAAACCCAATGGAGGTCGCTATGCGTCAGGATGGAGTCAGTGACACTAAGTTTGGGTCTTTTTGGTTAATATCGGACAGCAATAATGGTGGCACGACATAAAAAATGTCATCAATATCCCGAGCTGTCAATGTGGAAGTTGTTATGCTGGCAAATGTCTTATGTCTGTTTTCACCTTAGTGTGTGTGGTAGTTAAGGTTGTGTGTCAGCTTGGCTGGGCCTGGCTGCGTGGCTGGGCCGCTGGATGTAGTCATTCCCCCTGGTGATGTTGGTAATTGACTCCGTGGTGGAATCTACTGGAGTAGCTGCGGAGCTGCTGTAGGGATGTGGGAGATGGACTGCAGATGTGCTGGGAAAGGAGCCCTTGCTGGAATGTTTTCTTCAGTAGCTCTCAGGATGTGGCAAGCAATGAGCTTAGTGACCCTTCCTGTGGTCATTACGGTTGTGTGTCAGCTTGGCTGGGCCTGGTTGAGTGGCTGGGTCGCTGGTGGTGGTTCATTCTCCGTGATGAGGCTGGTGAGCAGCTGCTTTAGGGACGGGGTCTCCTTCCTGTACATAAGAAGCAGCTTTGGGGACGGTCTCCAGTCGATGGCACGCTTGAACCCTGCGTGCAGCTGTGTTGTTGTTCAGCCCCCCGTACTCTGCCGGCCTTGGGACTTTCAGTGGACTTGCATGAATGGCCTGCAGTGTGGTTTGGGAACATCAGGACTGTGCCTTTGTACTTGCCAACCTTGGGCTTCCCTGTCTCAGCACCAGCAGCTGTGTGAGTGAAGAAAAGCCTGTAGCTCTAGGGGGCCAGGGGCAGGAAGTAGTGCTAAAGCCCAAGGTTGAGGGGCTTTCACCCAGGCTCTAGAGCCTGGCACTTTGAAATCAGACTTAAAGCCTCCAAACTGTGAGACAATAAACTCCTGTTTGTTAAGGCCGTCCCATGTGTGGTATATTCCTGTCAGAGAGGCACCAGGGAACCAGAACAGAGCTGAAGCTTGTAGTTCAGCAGAGCCCTGTGGGACTCCAGCATGCACCTCCCCCTCCCCTGTGGGTCTGCGTGCCTTGACACTTTTGCACCGCACTTTTTTTTTTTTTTTTTTTTTTTTTTAAGACGGCATACGAGATGTCGAGCAG
>NW_006922595.1:215147-215996 GCF_000298275.1 Orycteropus afer afer
GTGATCTGGGTGAAAATTTACAGAGCAGATTTCTTTTCTTTACAACAGTTCATACACATTTTGTTTTTTGACAATGCCTGGAATTCCCCACAGTCTTAACACCTCTCTTCCCACTTCCTCCCCGTAGTTCCCTCTTCCCTGTGTCCTTCCCTCCCACGCTCTCCCGACCCCCAAGCTGTCTCCCTGTTGCCCTGTGCTTTCCTAGGCCCTGTGCTAACCTTCTCCAAGCTGGATCCTACTGTCAGGTGTATCCTTGTTTGTGCATAACCAATAACTCCTTTGCTATGTTGTCCACTCGATGTCCTTTCTGGGCTGGTCACACCTAGCTGTTGTTGTTGTTAGGTGCCATCAAGTCGCCTCTGGCTCACAGCAGCCCTATGCACAGCAGAACAAAACAGCGAAGGTCCCATGCCGGCGCCACATTCCCTGCTGCACTTGACCCCATAGCTGCGGCCACTGTGTCGAGCCCTCTCATTGCGGGCCTTCCCCGCTTTCGTCGACTCTCCACCTTACCAAGCATGACATCCCTCTGCAGAGAAAGGTCCCCTCTGGCAACATGACCAAAGTAGGTGAGACGAAGTCTGGCCATTCACACTTCCAAGTAGTATTCCGGCTGCACTTCCTCCAGGACAGATTTGTTAGTTCTAGTAGCAGTCCATGGTACCATCAGCATTCTTCACCAATACCACATCTCCAAAGCATCAATTCTTCTTTAGTTTCCACATGCATATGAGGCAATTGAAAGTATCATGGCTTCTGTCAGGTGTACCTTAGTGTTCAAGAAGACATCTTTGCTCCTCAGTGCTTGAGAGAGGTCCCTTGCAGCCAACTAGCCCAGTGCTATCTGTC
>NW_006922595.1:216771-224883 GCF_000298275.1 Orycteropus afer afer
GAGTGAGTGCCTCCAGCGGGGCATCTGTTTGTTGAAACAGCTCAATGGGTATTCCGTCAATTGCTGGAGACTTGTTCTTCGCCAGTTCCTTCAGTGTAGCTTCGCTTTCTTCCTTCAATACCATTGGTCTTTGATCATATACTTCCTCCTGAAATGGATGAAGATTGACTAGTTCATTTTGGTACAGTGACTCTATTCCTTCCATTTTCTTTGATGCTTCCTGCATCATTCAATATTTTGCCCATAGAATTTTTCAATATTGCAAGTCAAGGCTTAATTTTCTTTTCCTCAGTTCTTTCAGCTTGAGAAATGCTGAGCATGTTCTTCCCTTTTGGTTTTCTAACTCCAGGTGTTTGCACATTTCATTATAGTAATTGTCTTTGCTCGAGCTGGTCTTTGAAATCTTCTGGTCAGCTCTTTTATCTTGTAATTTCTTCCATTTACTTTAGCTCTCTCCATTCAAGGGCAAGTTTCAGAGTCTTTTCTCACATCCATTTTGGTCTTTTCTTCTTTTCTCATCTTTTTAATATCTGTTGCTTTCTTCATGGATGATGTTCTTCCTGTCATCCCACAATTCTATGGTTTTCAGTCATTGGTGGTCAATGCATCAAATCTGTTCTTTAGATGGTCTCTAAATTCAGGAGGGATGTTTTTAAGATCATATTTTGGCTCTTGTGGACTTGTTTTAATTCTCTTCAACTTCAAATTGAACTTGCATATGAACAGTTGACAGTCTGTTCTACAATCAGCTCCTGGCATTGTTTTGGCTGAAGATACTCAGCTTTTCCATTGCCTCTTGTCACAGGTGTAGTCATCTGATTCCTGTGTACTCCATCTGGTGAATTCCATGTGTATAGCCACCGTTTGTGTTGTCAAAAAAAGGTATTTACAGTGAATAAGTCGTTGGTCTTGCAAAATTAAATCATGCGATCTCCAGCATTATTTCTGTCACCAAGGCCGAATTTTATAACTACCGGTGATTCTTCTTTGTTTCCAACTTTTGCATTCCACTCACCGATGATAATTAACACATCTTGATTGTATTTTTGGTCAATTTCTGACTTGAGAAGTTGATAAAAATCTTCAATTTCTTCATCTTTGGCTTTGGTAGTTGGTGCATAAGTATGAATAAGAGTCATATTAACTGGTCTTCCCTGTAGGTTCATGGATATTATCCTATCACTGATAGCATTGTAGTTCAAAACAGATCTTGAAATACCCTTTGTGACGATGAATATAATGCTGCCACTCTTTAAACTGTCATCCCCAGCATAGTAGATCATATGGTTGTCTGATTCCTAATGGCTAAAACCAGTCCATTTTAGCTCACTGATGCCTAGGATAGGAACTCTGGTAGTGTAGCGCCTAAGGCACTTGACTGCTACCCAGAAGGCTGGCAGTTCAAACCCACCAGCCACTCCTCAGAAGGAAGATTGGGCAATCTACTTCCGTAGTGATACTGCCTCAGAAATCCATGCAGGGGTCGCTATGAGTCGAGTCCAACTCAACGACACCTAACAACAACAACAACAGCAATGCCTAGGATATCAATATTTATGTATTGCATCTCATTTTTGACAACTTCCAGTTTTCCTAGATTCATCTTTTCTATGTTCCATATTCCTTTTATTGATGGATATTTGCAGCTGTTTCTCCTCAATTTGAGTCATGCCATGTCAGCAAATGGAGTCCTTGAAAGCTTTAGTCTATTCATATCAGTAAGGTTGGTCCGATTCTGATGATGCAACTTTTTTCTAGTAGTATTTGGAAAGCCTTCTGACCTAAGGGACTCATCCTCCTGCATTGTATCAGATAATGTTTCCGGGCTATTCACAAAGTTGCACAGTAATATATCAGACAGTATTTCTCTGCTCTTCATGAGCTTTTCCCTGGCCAATTCTTTGAGAAGTAGATGGTGTCTTCCTTCTTCCTAGTCTATCTCAGTCTGTTACTTGCATTGAAACCTCTGCACCATGTGCAACCCTGCCGGCACTTAAAACACTGGTGGCACAGCCTAAAGCCTCACAGCAACACACAAGCAACAATAGTATGACAAACATGACAAACTGACAGAGAAGTTTGTCTCACTTACCTGTTCGAAACCTCTCTGCCCTCCCCTTACCGGGATCTCTGACACTGCTCTGTTCTGTCGTCCCCCTGGTTTCTCTTACCCCTGCTTTCCTGGCCGGTCGGGGTGGGGCCTGGGTCCCTCCCTCCCCTTACCCGGATACCTGGCTGCTGCTCTGCTCTGTTGTCACCTCTGGCTTCCTTTTCACCCACTTTCCTGGATGGTGGGGGTGGGTCCTGTGCCTCTCCCTCTCCTTACCTGGATGCCTGATACACCTATCAGGGATCCATTTTTAGGGTAACATCATCAGTTCTCTGTGTTACATTCCAATTCAAGCCACATGCTGTTCAGTTGCCAACAAGTCCCCCGAACATGATGTGCCCATGGACCCAAACCCCATCTGCAGATTCTTTTCCATGTGCTCTCCTGCTTCTCCTGTTATATGTACACATTTGCAGATGGTGAGTGGGTTCACATTTTCCCCAGGAGGCAGTCACTCCTAATTGGTGGGAAGCTGTATTGGGTCTGGAACTATGAGAATTGTGTTGACATCCAGATTCTCATGTTTCCTGTCTCCCCTGACATCTCCTTAACTTCCAATACCTTTTCCTGTCTCCATGAAAGGGATACAGAGGGTGACAGAACTGAGTTTTTGAAAAGTAGGGGACGTGTGAAAATTAACAATTATCGAAAGGAATATTCTTTCTTCAACAGGTAGAGCTGTCACTTCCTAGTCTCCTAGTGTTTAAGGAAATAGGACTATCTCAGGACCTTGAATTGTCAGTTCATTTGTGCAGGTCCTTGGTTCTCCTGTGGCTGGGAGGGGCTAACGGAAACACTGCCTTCCTGCACTGCCTCCCAGTTCTTCATCAGTCGCCCTGTCTTGCTCCAGTGCTTTCTGTGTGTTGACTGTTCTGGTGGGTCTTATGGAAGGAGGTGAAATTGTTCACAAGGATGTGATGAACCGAGTGAGACCACCTCTCTAATTACTGGTCTGTTTTCTGACTATTGTAGATGATGAACAGAGAGGAAGGAGACTGCCGTTGAGCAGTGGTGGGGTGATGTTAGTGTGTTGGAAATGTGGGAGAAAGGAAGCACTCAGTGAGGAAGAGAATGGAGTTAGCGAAGGGATGAGGCTGATGGTTGTGCTTCATGCTTCAGCTTAATGGAAAACAGGACGTTGTTTCAAATGAACGCTCAATTCTCTGTCAGTCTCACTCTTTATTCTTATACACATTGGAGTCCATGGTACCTTCCTGATCCAGAATGTGTTGATTGTTTTAGGACTCAGTGGTCACGGAGGATGTGGCTGTGGTCTTTACCCAGGAAGAGTGGGCTTTGCTGGATCTTGCTCAGAGGAAACTCTACAGAGATGTCATGATGGAAACTTTGAGAAACCTGGCCTCTGTGGGTAAGAATTGCATGATTTTTTTTTTTTTTTTCTATTTCCTTTGTTGTTGCAGTTGTTATGTCCCGTCGAGTCGGACCTGACTCACAGAGACCCCTCCTTGGGTTTCCGAGGCAGTATCACGACAGAAGTAGATTGCTCAACCTTCCTTCCGAGGAGTGGCTGGTGGGTTTGAGCCGCCAGTCTCCTGGTTAGCAGTCAAGTGCATTAGGTACTGTGCTACCTTTAGTCATTGACTTTCCTCCAGTATTTGGGATCTGGAATGGGAATAAACTTTTGAATAAAACAGGTATGGTCCCTTGGTCTATGAAGCTCACATCCTGGCTTCCCCATGCACATCAAAAAAACAAAAAGGCTCACTGTCAAGTTGATTCCATGATTCCAACAAAGCGACCCCCACTGGGTTTCAACGTGCTAAATGTTTATGGACGTAGATTGCCCCGTATTCTTCCTGCGGAGCAGGTGGTACGTTTGAACCACCAATCATCTGGTTAGCAGTTAAGTGCCTTATCCACTGTGCCACCAATTAAAAAAAAAAAACAAAACTCACTGTCATCAAGTTGATTCCAACTAACAGTGACCCCTCTTTGGGTTTCTGAGTCGCTATTTCTATGGAAGTAGATTGGCTAATCTTCCTTCCAAGGAATGGCTGGTGGGTTTGAACCTCTGGCCTTCTGGTTATCAGTCAAATGCCTTAGGCAATATGCCACCAGAGCGCCCTTCTATGCCACCAGAGCTCCTTATAAACAAAAAGCTTTATGCGTTCAAGTGAAGTTTTTATTTCTCTTGTGATTAAAAGTCCAGAGGCTGTTTAAGTATTGTAATGCCAAGCTTTGGTTTTGGGGGTGACTGTGCATCACTGAGATTTGTGATAGGGGACCTTATAGTGAGTTTCACTATCTTAATTTCATGTTTGACTTAATGACTTTGCTGTAAATAAGCTCACACTGTCTATCTTCAGACACCCTGAAGGGCAGATTGTTATCTCATGACTAGAAGATGTTCATGGCTCCTTACAGAATTCCCTCATGAGACACATTTCTTCATGAGCACGTCACCTCTACCCAGTTATTTTCCCAAAAAAGCACGGGGAAAAGGATCTGGGAGCTGTGCAGGTAGGCCTCGTCCAGGGCCATGGTGTCGGCAAACACCAGGAAAGGAAGAGTTGTTTGCAGGAACAGCCCTGCGTGGAGGGAATTCCGTTTGAATCTATCAGAAGAGAAGTCGGCTTTGGGTTGAGGACACACATTAAGAGATACCTGAGCTTTCTTTTGTGGCATGAGCTGCCCTCTCA
This sequence comes from Orycteropus afer afer, assembly GCF_000298275.1. NCBI lineage: Eukaryota > Metazoa > Chordata > Mammalia > Tubulidentata > Orycteropodidae > Orycteropus > Orycteropus afer. Next base: position 221,542 of record NW_006922595.1, read on the forward strand.
CACTTCATGTCCTGGAGACCCTTTTCCTTTTGTAATGTTACATGTGTACCATTTCAAGTGACTTTCTGCTTGTCTCCTGATAACACATACTTGTGTTAATATCCCTCTCACTCCTAATGGAACTATATGCTGGTAACTTGCTTTGCAGCCTCTTCCAAAGTGTTGAAAGGGTGCAAGCAGCTAAGTCTGTCTTCATTCATAGCAGCCTTCCTTTCCCTAATAATTCCTTCCTTTTTGATTCATGTTCTGATCTTCAACTTGAATGATTGCCTCAGCCTCTGGAAGTGTGACTGATGGAGAAAAGTTTTCCAGTGAAGATGTCATGCTACAGTTAATGAAGAAAAACAGCTGGTCCTTCATGTTGGAAGAATTCTCAAAATTGTATGGCAGTAAAGAGCAACCTACCAAGCAGGTGAAACATTTGAGGTGAGAGTCATTCAAACGAGAGAGAAGAATGCCTCAGGAGAACGTCCCATGGTATTGTGGCATTTATATGAACATATATATATTTCTGTTTATATAGCAGGGCTTTGAACCACTTTGTAATGATTCCGTAACTGCTACTGTAAACAGGGGCCGTGTACACATTGCGTATCAACCGTATCAGGTGCCCATTGGATTTTGCCCTTAGGAGGAAACTCAAAGGTGCTCAAATGTGACAGCTAGATGTGCTCATCTGAAAGTATGTCACTCTTCATCACCTTCCCATTAATCAACTATACTTGATCACAGTCTCCTGAAATTTTTGGTATATGTGTGGGAGGTTGGATTATTGGGAGTATTGTAGAGAGACACACAGATTGAAATCTGCATGTCTATCCACCATCTTTGAGTGTGGCCAAGCTACTTGATTCCTACCTGTGGTACTTAAGTTTGTATATCAACTTAGCGGGGCCTGGTTGATTGACTGGGCACCTGGATGTAGTATTCCCCATGAGACTGGTGATCAACTCCATTGTAGAATTGACTCTGAGCAGTTGAGTAGGTGCCTTAGAAAAGTGATCAACTTCCTGTATCTAAGGAGAAGCCTTGGGGAATGGTCTCTAGCTTATGGCACACTTGAACCCTTCATGTAACCATGTCATTATTCAACAGCCTGCCAGGCTCTGTCAACCTTGAGACCTTTAATGGACTTGAATTAACGGCCTGCCATGTGGTTTGGTAACATCAGGACCGTGCCTTATTACTTGTCAACCTTGAGCTTTCAGCCTCAGCAGCCCGCAGCTAAGTGAAGAAAAGCCTCCAGCTTCAGTGGGCCAGGAGCTGGAGGCAGAGCTGAAGCCCAAGGTTGAGGAGCTTCCACCTAGCACCCAGAGCCTGGCACTTTGACATCAGACTTAAAGCCTCTAAAGCGTAAGAGAAAAAACTCCTGTTTCTTCAAACCATCCCATTTGTCGTATATTCTTTTCAGAGTGGTACTAGGTAACCAGAACACTACCAAAACAAGAACCAAACATACTCCCATTGAGTCAATTTTCATACAACGTGACCCCCATTGAGTTTCTGAGGCAGTAATCTTTACAGAAGTAGATTGCTTAGGAAGGAAGCTTCCACAGAGTAGCTGGTGGGTTTGAACCACCAACCTTCTGGTTAGCAGTCAAAGGCCTTAAGTACTGCACTCCCAGTGCTTCTTGTTTGTTTCCTACTCGTGTCAAAATCTGAAGGGTAACAGATTGTTTGCTGTGCAATGTGTAAGCTGCCTTTACTTACATCTGCAAATGCAGAACCATTACAAATCTGTTTGAAACCCTAAGACATACTAATATATACTTACATATGTGTATACGTTAACTGTCTGTGAAATTACACGTTTGGAGAATTTCCATCACACAGCATTTTCATAATGTAATTCAGATTTCATGTATTTGAAACATATTTGATTTGGACACAATCTGAAAATCTCTCTTAGAAAAATAATGGGCAGATTGGTAATATGTCTGGTAGAATATTTAAGCTATGAAACATTAGGTAAGTCAAGGCAAAACCTGTACATTCACTGTGTTTGGTGATGGTGAAATGAGAACCAATTTGTTTACAAAAGTGTATTGCCTGTTTTTAACAGAAATCATACAGTACAGAACCTCTGTGAAAGTCATGAGGGTGATCCATGTGGGAAAACTTCCAGCCATATTCCAAATCTCGCTGTGTTACCAAGAAATCGTCCAGAAGTAAAGCCTTTGGAACACTCTGAATGTAGAAAAGCCTTCACGTGTCACTCATCCCATGAGCATCCTGCCCAGTCTCCCACAGGGTGTAATTCCTGTCGGTGTGAGGAAGGTTGTCCCTCCCACCTAACCACTCCCATGAGAAGTGTTCGTGGAAAGAAGCCCCATAGATGTAAGACATGTAGGAAGGACTTGATCTGTACATCAACCCTTAAGGATCCTGCGACGGCACTGACTGGCAAGGAGCGCTGTGAAGGTAACGAATGTGGGAAAGATTCCTGCAGTTTGTCATCCTTTTGGACGCATATAAGAGGTCATGAACGTGAATGTAAACCACGTTGTAAAGACTCCAGAAATCCTTCATCCCTCATTTCACATAAAAAATTTCATCACAGAGATAAGCATTTTGTAGGTAAGGAATGTGGGAGAGCTTTTTCTTTTTCTTCATCCCTCACCAGACACACTCAAACTCACAGTGTGGGGAGGCGTTATGAATGTCCACAGTGTGGGAAAGCCTTTAGGTGTGCCTCAAACCTCGTCACACATGAAAGAATTCATGATACAAGTAGGGACTGTGGGAAAGGCTTGAGTCATTCTTCTTACCTCAGTGAACATACAAATGATGCCTCATCCCTCAGTAGATATATGCAATCTCAGACTGGGAAGAGGCTTTATGTATGTGAGGAATGTGGGAAAGGTTTTAGTTTTCCGTCATGTCTCACTATCTATTTAAGAACTCACAGTGGGGAGAGGCCCTATGAGTGTAAGCAATGTGGGAAAGCCTTTAAGTGTGCCTCATATCTCATTATACATGAAAGAATCCACCGTGGAGAAAGACCCTATACATGTAAGGAATGTGGGAAAGGCTACATTCGACACTCATCACTCACTGTACATATGCGAACTCACAGTGGAGAGAGGCCTTATGAATGTAAGGAATGTGGGAAAGACTTTATTCAGGCCTCAGGCCTCATTATACATGGAAGAACTCACAGTGGTGAGAGGCCTTATGAATGTAAAGAGTGTGGGAAACGTTTTAGTAGTTCCTCACAACTTACTGTCCACATGAGAACTCACAGTGGAGAGAGGCCTTATGAATGTAAGGAATGTGGGAAACACTTTGCTCAGTGGTCCTCACTCACATCACACATGCGAACTCACAGTGGGGAGAGGCCTT
>NW_006922595.1:225408-226824 GCF_000298275.1 Orycteropus afer afer
TTTGAATGTAAAGAGTGTGGGAAAGGTTTTAGTAGCTCCTCAGGACTCACTATCCATGTGAGAACTCACAGTGGAGAGAGGCCTTATGAATGTAAAGAATGTGGGAAAGGTTTTATTGCATCCTCATGCCTCACTAATCATATGCGGACTCACAGTGGGGAGAGGCCTTACGAATGTAAAGAATGTGGGAAAGGTTTTATTGCGTCCTCATGCCTCACTAAACATATGCGGACTCACAGTGGGGAGAGGCCTTACGAATGTAAAGAATGTGGGAAAGGTTTTATTGCGTCCTCATCTCTCACTAAACATATGCGAACTCACAGTGAGGAGAGGCCTTATGAATGTAAGGAATGTGGGAAACACTTTGCTCAGTTGTACTCACTCACATCACATATGCGAACTCACAGTGGGGAGAGGCCTTTTGAATGTAAAGAATGTGGGAAAGGTTTTATTGCATCCTCATCCCTCACTAAACATATGCGGACTCACAGTGGGGAGAGGCCTTACGAATGTAAAGAATGTGGAAAAGGTTTTATTGGGTCCTCATCCCTCACTAAACATATGCAGACTCACACACAGTGAGGAAAGGCCTTATGAGTGTAAGGAATGTGGGAAAGACTATTCAGGCCTCAGGCCTCATCAGACATGGAAGAACTCACTGTGGAGGGAGATCTTGAGTGGAAGCATTGGGCAAAAGCCTTTAGTGATTCCTCAATCCTCAGTAAACAGAGCAGCTCCCAATAGAGAACGACCTTGTGAGTACAAGGAATTTGGGGAAGAAACCCTTTACGTATTGCTCTCAGCTCAGTAAACTTGTAAGTCCTCTGTGGAGAAAGGCTCTACATATGTAAGAAATGTGGGAAAACCTTCACACAAACCTCCCACCTCACTCAATGCACAAGTACTCAATGTAGAGAGAGACCTTGTGAATACAAGGAACGTGGGAAAGCTGTCAGTCATTCCTTTTGTCTCTCAACGTAACTCATAGTGCAAACACTTGATGAATGAAAGAAATGTGGGAAAGCTTTTAGATTTTTCACATATCTTACCACACATGTGAAAACTCACAATGGAGAGAGGCCCTGTGAATATAAGGTATGTGGGAAAACGTTTTGTGAGGCCTCAAACCTTAGCAGCCATAGAGGAGCACACAGTAGAGATGCCTTGTGAGTATAAGCGATGTAGGAAAGCCTTTAGGGATTCCTCACATCAGAGCTCACTTGTCAGAAGTGGAAAGACTGTGTCAAAAATGACATGTTTCATCCTTGCTGCTGTTGGGTTTCCCTTCGGCAGGGCTCCCCCAACCCAAGTCAGGGATAACGCCACCCAAAATCACTCACGAAAGACGTCCCTTGATGCAAAAGCAGGAGGAGTTTATTTGAAGTTCCAGCGCGCTGGGGCTCGACTCACATCCCA
>NW_006922595.1:241575-242723 GCF_000298275.1 Orycteropus afer afer
AATCCTGGGCACCTAGATTCCAAGTCCCGGCCCCCATTCCGGAGTCTCTGTCCCTTTCATTCCAGAAATCGCTGGTGCCGCGTCTGAGACTCCCCCGGCATAAAGACAGAGGCATCCTAAGAGATGCCTTGGATTCCCTGTCTTTCCGTTCTAAGACTAAAGACTACAGCAGAGACGTCCACTTTCTTCCAGTCCCCGGTTCCAGGATTCTGCGAAAAGCAGCTGGGACACTAGTCCTTTGACAGAATCTTTCCACCGGGACTTAAGGGATCATTGGTAACTAGAACTCCAAACCAGACCCAACTACTCCTCTGGGGTGTCTCTTACTCAATCTCCGCGCCCTGGGGCTGGCTCAGGACTTACGTTCCAAACGCCTAGTTTTCTATTGCAATACTATTTGGCCCCAATAATAATTCTCGATGGCCTGAGCAAGAAACTTTCGATTTTAACATCTTCACTGATCTTGATAATTTCTGTCGCCACATAGGCAAATGGCCGGAGGTTCCCTACATCCAAACTTTCTTTTACCTGTGCTCCCGTCTCTCTCTCTCTCTCTCTCTCTCACTTTACTTGCAATACCACCCAAATTCTCCTAACTCACGAAACTCCTATTCAAACCCCCTCCCAAAGACTCCTCAACCCCTCTCAATTTCCCTAGCCTAAAATCTTTGGGGTGAGAGTCCCCTTCAGCCTCTTTGGGGGTTCGAGTCCCCTTGGCCAGGTTAGGTAGGGCAGAGGGTTCAAGTCCCTATAGCAGCTCTAGTAGAGAGTTCACATTCGATTTCGTTGGGGTTGGTGTCTGTCTGTGTGACTTTTTAGTGTGAATGATATATGTGAAGTTTCAAGACGGAAAGTCGTGGAATTTGAATGGGCCTGAAATTGCATTCCGTGTGAGGTCGGATTGGCATTGGCTTAGCCCTCTGCTCCAGGGTTTATATGGAGACACCTTAGCCAGAGGCCCACTGAAACCTTCATAAGAAGGGCGGACGACCAGGCATCAGAGAGGTCCTCAGGACTTGTCTTTTGTGTGCGCCACTGTCACTCATCTCCACCTTCTGTTAACCCCACTGCACCCTCTCTGCCACCCCCACCTTCCTCTTCACTAACATCTCCGGACACCACTTCCCCAGAGTCCTTTTTTACCCTTC
>NW_006922595.1:244333-248898 GCF_000298275.1 Orycteropus afer afer
CTTTTCGAGGTGTGCATGGTGGAGGTGTTGATTTAGTGACAGACGCTCATGTGGAATCTTCAACTGAGCACGTCTCACACATAGTCACACTCACCACACCCACCACACAGGCTACTCAAACACACACTACACATACATCTCACATACATGCACCACATACATATGCACATATATGCATGTCAATATACAGCACACAGCACCCATATACACTGTGGTAGTTAAATTTGTATGTCAACCTGGCTGAGCCTGGTTGAGTGGCTGGACAGCTGGATGTAGTTATTCCCCACAGGAATGGTCTCCAGATTATGGTGTGCTTGAACCCTGAATGTAGGTGAGTCTGTCCTCATCAGAGTTTGTTACTTCCTCAGTCCAAGCTCATTGTTAACTTTCTCAAAGTCCCTGGTATTACAAATGAGGCTAGGAGGAATATTGTTGACCAAATATGGTTTTGTCTGTTTTTCAGTGTGTTTATTAATGGTATTTTATATATGGTTTTCGTGTTTTTATATTTAAAGAAGTAGCCAAAATCAACACCTTAACCCAACATCGGCAACAATTAAAAAACGAGCAGCCGTAAAAGCCTACAGACACCAGAAGAGAAGAAACAATCAACATTTGAGCAGAAATAAATGAAACGGAAAATAGAAATACGATAGAAGAAAATCAACAAAACTAGAAGATCGTTCTTTGAGAAGAGTCATAAAATTGAGAAACCACTAAAAATTTAAAAAGGAAAGAGGAAAAGAATACAAATAACGGGGACAAGAAACATATTGTGTGACATCACAATAGAACCAACCGAAATAAAAAGGAGAATATCAGAATACTATGAAGAACTGTCCTCCCACAAATTTAAAAATCTAAAAGAAATGGACAGATTTCTGGAAACATACTATTTCACAAAGTAACACAGACTGAGGTGGAAAATTTGAAGAGACCATCAAAAAAGAAGAAATTGAACAGATCATTAAAAAGTTTCCAACCACAAAAAACAAAACCATGGTTCAGACAGATTTACTGGCTAATTCTACCAAATGTTTGGAGAAGAACTGACACTAATCCTACTCAAACTATTCCAGAACATAGAAAATGATGAATCCTCCTAAATTCATTTTGTAGAGCAAGCATAACCTTGATACCAAAACCTGTCAAAGACACCACTAAAAAGGAAAAGTGCACGCCAGTGTCCATCATGACTATAGTTGCAAAAATCTTCCACAAAATTCTAGCCCACAGAATCCAACAACATATAAAAAAAGTATATTACATCATGACTAAGTGGGGTATATCAGGTATGCAAGGATGGTTCCATATTAGAAAAACAATCAACGTCATCCATCACATCAATGAAATAAAGGAAAACAAGCACATGATCATATCAGTTGAGGCAGAAAAGGCGTTTAATAAAGCACATCACCTATTCCTGATACAAGCTGTCAGAAAATCATGAATAGAAGGCACAGTCCATATATAAAGGCCATATATGCCAAACTAACAGCCAACATTATTCTCAATGGAGAGAGACTGAAACCATTTCCCTTGTGGACAGGAACCAGAGAAGGATACCCTCTGTCGTCACTTCTATCCAACATTGTATTGCAAGTCCTAGCCACGGCAATAAGGCAAAAAAGGGGAATCAAAGGCATCCAAATTGGTAAGGAAGAAGTCAAACAATCCCTGTTGAAGATGATATGATTGTATACAGGAGCTCTGGTGGCATAGTGCTAAGGCATTTGACTGCTCACACTTCAAACCCACCAGCCTCTCCAAGGAAGGAAGACTGGGCAATTTACTTCCATAGAGATACTGCTTCAGAAACCCAAAAATGGGTTGCTATGAGTCAGAATCGACTCGACTGCAGTAAGTTTGTTTTTTGTTTTTTTTTTTGTATGATCCTATACATAGAAAACCCAAGAGAGTCAGCTAGAAAACTACTGGAACTAATGGAAAGATTTAGCATAGTGGCAACAACTCAGTCCATCAAGGTGGCTGACTGTGCCTAAGAAGAATTCGTAACTTTGCCCTGTGTTAGTTCTTTTTATATGGACATTCAAATACAGATGTAGAAAAGTGTTTGCCAAACATATGATCATAGATATATATACACTTTTGCCTGGACATACTTGATCATTCAGCCAGTCTCCCTATGTATCTGCCTGTAGATTTATGTTTGTTATTAGTGATACTGCACTATTGTATGGTAAAAGGGTTTCTCTTTGTTGTCTGCACCTCTTGGGCACCACTCTATGTCTTTTCCTTAGTGTTATTGTGTTGGTCACTTGCTTTGGGTATATTGCTTTTCCTTTCATCCCAATCAATACTTGTCTCTTACCTATGTAGCCATGTTCCCTCCCCTGCCTTCCCATCCCTGGTAACAACAAAGAGAGATTCTTCCCATCCAGAAACCTTCCCTTGACTTTTGACAACAGTGAACATATACAATATTGGCCCTTCTGTGATTGACTTATTTCAGTCAGCATAATGTCTTTCAAGTTAATCCACATTTATGAGGCATTTTGCAGAGTCTACATTATTTTTTAGTGTTGCATAGTATTCCATTGTGTCTATGTACTATAGTTAGGTTATTAATTCTTCTGTTGATAGGCACTTAGGTTGTTTCCATCCTTTGCTATTGTAAATAGTCCTGTGATGAACAAAGGTGTGCATATATCTAGTCATGTCCTGGCTCTCACTTCTTTAGGGTATCTACCTTGTAATGAGATTACTTGATCAAATGGTATATCTACTTCCAATTTTTTAAGAATCACCACACCAATTTCCACAGTGTTTGTATCATTTTACAGTCCCACCAGCAGTGTATGAGAGTCCCAATCTCGCCACATCCTCTCTAGCATTTATTATTTTCTGTCTTTTTGAACTTTGCTTTTAGTGCTGGGGTGAGATCGCATCTCACCATCATTTAAATTTGCACCTCTCTAATGTCTAATGATAACAAATATTTCGTCATGTGTTTGTTGGCTACCTGAATATCTTCCATGTTGAAGGGTCTGTTCATGCCTTCTACCCATTTTTTAATTGAACTGTCTTTTTGATGTTGATGTGTTAGAGTTTCCTATTAATTTTAGGATAAGTCCCTTATCAAATATGTCATTGCCAATTTTTTTTTCCCCCCAATCTGTAGGTTCTCTATTTCCTCTTATGGAGAATTCTTTTGGTGCACATAAGAATTTAATTTTTAGAAGGTCCCAGTCATCTAGTTTATCTTCTGCTGTTTGTGCATTTTTGGTTATGCTTAATAGTTTATTTGTGGATTAAATTAGAGCCACTAAGTTTCCCCTATTTCTTCTTTGATGGACTTCATAGTTTTAAATTTCACTGTGAAGCCTTTCATGCAGCTGGAGTTAGTTTTTGTGTGTCATATGAGGTATGGATCTTGTTTCATTTATCTGCAAACAGATAACCAGTTTGTCCAGCACCATTTGTTAAACAGATGATCTGTTCCCCATTTAACGGAGAACCATTTGCCCTTTGCCAAAGATCAGGTGACCAGAGGTAGCTGGATCTATTTGGGTTCTCAATTCTGTTGCACTGGTCTATAATTGTGTGCTAAGTAGAATTACTTTGAGGTCATCTTGTGCATAACTGGCATGCCCTGTTGGGAAAATGTCCAAGTAAAGCCCTTTTCATAATTTTAGCTTTTTGTCCTCTTCTGCTTGGTTGCACTTCTTCTAAGGGCTTCAGGTCAGCTCTTGTGGTTCCAACTGTAGGAAGCTTGAAGGGGGGCCCACTTCCCTATGGTAACTACCTAACACAACTAGAGACTTGAAGGATTGTTAACATGGAAAAATATTTATGAGAAACAAATTATTTGTGTAAAGGATATGGTAAAATTTTTTCAAACGGCCAAATAAGGAAATACCAACTTTCTGTGCACCCCAACGGTATGTTCATTACTGAATTCCGCCTTTCTGTTCATGTTCACATTGAAGAAAATCTACGTTTCCTTCCAGAGAGGAAATAAAGACAGCGGCTGCCAGATTCCACATGCACGGAGGAGCCAGTAAACCCAACGGACAGGAGTTAGAACCTTCTGTGTTCCCGCACGGAACGCCTTTCCCGAGCACCGCTCGCCCCAGACACCGGAAGAAGAATATCTTTGCCACATCCACTTCCTGTGCGACCCCCGCTGTGGGCCGCAGCTTTCCTCCACGTGGAGCAGAGGAACCTGACCTGCGTCTCCCGGTCCGGCAACAGGTAACCTTTTGTGTCCCTTCGCTGTTCAAACTTGTGGTTCTCAGCCCGCAGCGTCCGCCTCACTGGAAGTTGGTGAGAAATGCGGAGTCGGGCCTCGTGGATTCCGGGGGTCGTTAGTCTGAGGCTGACCGCCTCGCTCCCAGCCTGTGGTCCGCGCCCCGGTCCCGTTTTCTTTCCTTTTTCCAGCGCAGCCCCGGCCAGACCCACCCGCGCGCACACTGCGGTCACGCTGGGCCCCTCCATCACCCCGGCCTGGGGGTCTGTTTCCCGTTTACGGAGCGATGGCACCTGCGCCGGGCCCCGCGCTCAGGACTCAACGGGCTGCGTGTCCCGCTCAGCAGAGGGCGCTG
>NW_006922595.1:249153-251123 GCF_000298275.1 Orycteropus afer afer
CCCGGAGGCGGGCTCACAGGCGTGGGAAGTTGTCGACGGGAAAAGGGCTGGCTGAGTAGCAGGGAGGGCAGCTTGCAAGTGTTTGCAGACGGCGAGCGGCCGGTGGCGCCAGGCTGGGCCTCGTCAGGTAACCGAATGGGAAATGTGGGTTGCTGGGCAGTCTTGCTGTGGGCTTGGAGGGCTTTGTGTTGCTGCAGTAGCGCTTTCGTTCCGAAGCGCTCGGGTTGTGGCAGGCTGTGGTCTGCGGTGGGAGCCCTCACTTTATGCAAGTTCAGAGGCCAGTTGATGCCTCTCTGACCCTAAGCCAGCATTGGGACCAACCAGAGACAAGTGTCAAGGCAAACCTAGGGCGGGGAAGGGCAGGGTTGGCCCTCAGGGAGAGTGTGGTTGAAAGTAGCTGATACTCTCCCTGAGACCTAGAGGACTTGCCTGAATGTGTTCTTTTCCGATTTAAATTAAGGTTGGGGGTCTGGTATTGTTTGGAGTCCACCTGTGCCTTTGACTCTGACTGCACAAGATCAAGCCTCTGACCAAGCCTGTAACCCTTCCTTAATCTTCATGTTCAGTTTTGTAGGTCCCCAGCCAAGGTCACCTCCCAGTTCTGCAGTCCCGCCTCTGGCGGTGATTAATCGATGTGCCGGCAGTCCTGATTTTATGAGGATTCCCTTTGTTGTCGATCATATATAATTAACCCCATGGCCCTGCTTAGCCGTAACTCCCTTCAGCTTTCTGTACTGTGTACATGCTGACAGTTTCCCTCCTCCTGGGTGACTGTGTTTGTGTTGTCTTTGTCTTACGGCTGAACATTTTTACTTCAGTTGACTGCTAACCAGAAGGTTGGTGGTTGAAAATCCACAAGCCACTCCAAGGAAGGAATATGGGACCATCCACTTCCATAAAGATTGATCACCTCGGAAACCCAGTGGGGTTGCTGTGGGTCAGAACTCGATGGCAGTGAGTTTGTTTTTTAGGTTTAAGGCTTAATAAACATGTTTCTGTTGAACCTGTTTGCGTCGAGGGTCTCCTCCACTGTTAGAGAGCTCACAGCCCCAGTGTGTGTGTCTACTGGGTGGGATGCTGCACTTTGGATCACAGTGTCTGCTACCAAGGAGCCACACTTGGTGAAAGGTGGAAGGCTTCCTGGAGCACAAACCATGCATATTCCCAATGTCGGAACAGCAAACATTAGGCTTGAGGGCAAAATGGGAGGCCTCTGTGATGAAACTAGAAAAAAGATTCTAGTGAAGACTCAGAAAGTTAGTTTATTTAGCTATGTGCTTGGTTTTGTGGGAGCTCTGGTGGTGTAGTGACAAAGGCATTTGACTGCCAGCCACGAAGTTGGCGGTTCAAACCCACCAGCTACTCCTCGGAAAGAAGGTTCGGCAATCTACTTCCATAGTGATACAGCCTCGGAAACCCAAGGAGGGGTCGCTGTGAGTCGAATCGGACTTGACAGCAATGAGTTTGGTTTGGTTCTCTGGGGTCCAGGACATGTGGTTGTGGGGGGGGGATGGTGGTGGGGTGACAGTTCCTTTACAAGGTAAGAGACTCACATCCCAAGTCCCTGAGTGGTGTGAAGGTGAAGATTACGAGCTGATGGGTTTGCAGTTTGAACTCAGCCAGATGTACCTTGGAAGACAGGCCTGCGATCTGCTTTCCAAAGGCCACAGCGTTGCAAACCCTGTGGAGCAGCTTTAAAGAGTTTAGATGGCAGTGTGCGGGTGGGGGGGGCGGTTACACCTTTTTTTTTCCCATGTGACTTAGAATTTGTGGGAGTTGTTGTTATGAGGCAGTCTTGGATTTTTTTTTTTTTTTCCCCCAAGGCTTTAATTTTTTTTTTTTTATTAGGATTTGGGTAAAGATTTACAGAGTAAATTCACTTTTCATACAGCAGTTCACATATATTTGTCTCATGTCATTGACCAAAATTTACAATGCAGCAGCTCCCCTCCCACTTCCTCCCCATAGTT
>NW_006922595.1:257058-259135 GCF_000298275.1 Orycteropus afer afer
CGCTGTCAGACCGCAGCTCCGTAGGTCTCCTTTTTTTTGGTATTTTCACGCAAATTCTTCTGCTAGTTGGGGTTTAGTCCAAATCTGCATACTTTCCTTCAAGGCTCAAGGGTCCAAGATTATCTTCTATGTCTGTGTTAATTGGTTTCCGTTTTCTTTGTTGAAGAGGGTCTGTGCAATCCTTCTGCCTAGTCCGCCATCTTGCCAGTCTTGGATTTTTTTGTTCTTCATATTAATAACTTGGTGGCCCAGATTGGATTACTTTAAAAACCCCATTCATTCCTTACTGCGTATCCCACAGTGAGATTTCTTTGCGTGCGGTTAGTACAGCCCAAGGTGTCATGGAATCTTTAAAATACCCACTTTCCTCTCTGTCCCCATAGTATCTAAATTTCCTTCCTCACTTACATATTCAAAACTAAGATACTGTGCCCTTTTGGGTTTTTAATGGTACCATTTCATGCTCTCTTTGTGTGTGTGTTAAAATACATATGACAGAACCTTTTCCTAGTTCACCCATTTTTGTCTGTACGAGTCAGTAATATTTTCCAATAATATAAAACGTTACTGAATCTTACACCCAAAAGGGTAATGTTACTGCGGGTGGAATGCTCCTTGGGAGCAAGAATGGCCAGACTTCATCTCACCTACTTTGCTCATGCTGTAGGAAGGGGGTGTTCCCTGTAGAATGACATCATGCTTGGGAAAGTGGACAGTTGGCGAAAAAGGGGAAGGCCCTGAACAACATGGATTGACACACTGGCTGAATAGATGTGCTCAGGCCTAACAAAGATTGTGAGGATGGCGCACGAACGGCAGTGTTTGTTGTGCTATACGTAGGGTTGCTATGAGTTAGAGCTGACTCGTTTTGTCCCTAACAACAACAACAGTTCAGTAACGCTGAGTCCTTTTTCCGTGCCATGCAACCGTCAGCACTAGCAGTGCTCACGTTTTCCCATCACCCTCAGCAGACACTTGGTACGTCTTCAGCATTAATGCCCCCTCCTCCTTCCCATCTGCCCCCGGGAAACGTTTGCTGTCTGTGCATTTGCCCTTTTGAGAGACTTCATCGAAGTGGGCTCATGACATCTGCTGTGGTTCCGTAGTGACATTCTGACAGGAGTATATACCACAAATGGGATGGCCTTAACAAACAGGAGTTTATTCTCTCACAATTTGGAGGCTTTGAGTCCAAGTTCAAAGTGCCAAGCTCTAGGGGCTGGGTGAAAGCCCCTCGACGTTGGGCTTCAGCTCTGCCACCAGCTCCCGGTCCACTGGAGCTAGAGGCGTTTTTTGACTCAGGCAGCTGCTGGCTGCTGAGGCTGAGAAGCCCAAGGTTGACAAATAAAATAGCATCATCCCAATGTTACCAAACCACACATCAGGCCATTAACTTAAGTCCATTGAAGTCCCCAGGTTGGCAGAGCATGGCAGGCTGCTGAACAATGATGTGGCTACATGCAGGGTCCAAGCGTGCCATAGGCTAGAGACCATTCCCAGAGCTGCTTATAAACAGGAAGCAGACCACATCCCAAAGGCAGCTACTCAGATCCTTGTGGTAGATCCTACCATGGAGTTGATTGCCAGTCTCATCATGAGGAATAACTACCACCAGCTGCTCAGCCACTCAGCCAGGTCCAGCCAAGTTGACACACAAACATGACCACCACAGCGTCTTTGTCGTCTTGTGTAACTTCTGTCACACAACACACATTATTTCCAGAGTTCATCCATGCTGTACCATTTATGACAACTTCATTCCTTTTGATGACTGAATGGTATTCCATTTTCTTTATGTCTGCACCTCTGGATGGACTTTTATTTATTTTAGGCTACTTCTGGGCTGTGGGGAATAGCACTGCAGTGGTGATTGTTGTAAAAATATATAGGTTTAAAAAAAAAAAAAACTATGTCACCGCCTTCAAGCCTTGTGGGTATATATTTGTTGTTGTTAGGTTAGTGAGTTAGTTGAGTTGTCAGGTTACTTGAGTTGACACATAACTCATCGTGACCTTATGTGATAGAGTGGTCTTATATCAGAAGGGTTCCTTAGGTGTAAACTTTTTTTTTTTTTTTT
>NW_006922595.1:259270-282079 GCF_000298275.1 Orycteropus afer afer
AGTGTAAGAACATACTTCCCATTTCTTCCTTGTATTTCCTGTTTCCATTTCTTTCCTATCCCTTCCTGTCTTCTGAGCTTTCTCCCTGGACAGCTGCTGCCTTTTGGTCTAGTATGGCTGATGGTTCTATGAGTGCGCACCTCCCTGGTGCTAGTGTTACCTTATAGGCCTGTAAAGGAAAGTTTTTGAAAAGCACACTGGAAGGGTTTGAACTTCATATAATTAAAAAGGAAGGAACCGTGGTAACATCACTCAGAAAACTTGAAAAGTATGATCTTTCTGAAAATTCACCCATATTAATATCTTATAACAGTGCGGGTGTTGATCTGTAAGGGACAGAGTTACACAAGTGAACCCCTACCTCCCACACTGGGCCCCTGACTTCCTGGAAGAACAGTCAGGGTCAAGTTTTGCAGCCTGGCCAGGTCTGGTCCCTTCTCAGGCTTCGGGATTAGTGAATTTCTCCATCTGTGATCTTGTTGTGGGAAGAAGAGGCCCAGGCAGCTGTATGAAGAAGGGAGCCCTGTGCTCTGGTGGCTGGAGCCCATTCTGCCTTCGGTCTGGGTGCCCTTGTTAACTTGGGAGAGCTCTGGTTCGGCTGCACACAACCTTGAAAAATGAGACAGCTCACAGCAGCAGTATTTGCTTGAGAGAATGAGTGTCACGTCTGTCGCAAGGAAATCAACACCCAGGTAGCGTGCTCACACACACACACACACACACACAGAGAAGCTTTATTAAAGTGAAAGTACACTCCCAGGGGAACTGGGAGCAGGCCACTCCTAAAGGGGGAGAAGCGCTGAGCTCTGTGCAACAGTCCTTTTATATTGTCTAAATCAGAGGGGCTGGATTTGGGCAGGGCCTGCTGGTAAACTTGCTTAGTTCACTCTTCCAGTCCCATCCCTTTTTCTATTTTCTTTCTTGATAGAGCTAATCTTTCTGGTGCAGCCATTTTAACTTTCCCATACTCCTCTGTGATTCCCAACAGGGATGTCAGAACCACAATGCAGATTTATTATAATTGATTGCTAATGAAAATCTAGGTTAATTTGAAGTCGTCTTGTGAGCAACTGTGCATTTCCCAGTGGGGAAATGTCCCAGATAAGTCCTTTTCGTAATTTTAGCTTTTTGTCCTCTTCTGATTGGTTGCTCTCCTTCTCAGGCCTTCTGGTTGGCTCTTGTGGTCGGCAGTGTACAAAGCTTGGAGCTGAGGCCCACCTCCCTGAGCTCACAGCCTGACCCCATCAGAGTGGAACGTCTCCCTGAACCTGGGAGGAAGCCACACAGCTGTCCCTCCTGCTGGCTCAGCACTGTTTCCTCCCCATCCTTCTTCCGTTTCAGGTCTCCCGTGTGGGGCAGGGACAACCTGTCCAGTCCAGGAAGCTGGGGACCCAGGGTGACCATCTTGCCCGTCTGCAAATCCCAAGGAAGGATTTGAATTGCTCTGACTGGTGTGTGGACCAAATATTCATCTGCCTCCAAACTGCCCAATGGTTCGCTACCACTCTCCCTCTTCCAGAAGTGGCTCCTTGGGCTTAGAGTTGACATTCCCTGAGACTTCCAGAAGGAGCAACCAGGAAATGGTGAGTTGTACAGCAAACCGATTCTTCTTACCATAATTGGATGAGTGTGGGTATGAGTTCTTGGGAGACCACCTATCTGCGGTGGGACTATGGTTCCTCCAAGAACAAAAGTGGCTGAGGAGGCCAAAGGCCTGAAGCCTGGGCGGCATCCCAAAGCCCTGCTCCAGGGTCCCTGGGCCATTGCTCATGTGGCTCTCAGAGCTGGCACCATGGGGAGTTCCCGTCCCCACCTTGGCCCTCGTCCTCTGTGTGGAAAGACAGAGTCTCCGGATCAGAACCTCAGAAAGGAGCAGCTCTCGCTGTGCAGGCTAAGACCCAGCCCTTCAGACCTGTCCTGGTCCCACGTCTCCTGCTGGTTTTCTTGACTTCCCGTAGACACTGGAGCATTTTCTGTGCAGTTCTAACAGGACAACTGCCCCTGTTACCGTGTTACAGGTTGGAAAAGAATAGGGGGAGCAAGTTCACAGGTGACGACCCTGAGTGTTTATGAGGTCCTGGGTGGTTTGGTGCTTTCCTGATGTTACCAGAGGCCTGAAGCCCAACAGTGAGCCAGCGGGATGCAGTGTGGGGTCTCCAGACCCATTTTGTTTTTTTCCCTCCAGTGGGGAATGCTTTTGCCTTAAGCCTTTAGTTGTGGGAAGTGTGAATCCCGAATGTGGGCCCTTGTCCTCCCACTTGTGCCTAGACTGGTGTTTGACTCGCTATAATTTTTTTTTATTTGTTTTTTTAAAAATGTAAACATATTTCACTAAAGTTTAGCGCTGCCTGTAGCACAGAGTCGGATTTCCCAGGGTGTGACACTTAGCAGAGCAGGTCTCCGTGCCTTTTCTCCCCCAGACCTACTGGTGGGTTGGGACTCCAGGTAACATCTGAGCAATTAACATTGTGCAACTAGAGCTGCTTGAGAAGCACTTTTGTTTTCTTTTTTTAAATTTGATTGTGATTTGGGTGAAAGTTGACAGAGCAAATTCACTTTTGTTTTATGACATGGACTGCACTTCCCCGCAGTGTAACAGCTCTCTTTCCTAGTTCTCCCTTCAGCTCCCCCCCTTGTCTTTTCTTCTCGTGATCTCCCATCCCCCCCAACTGTCTCCCTGTGCCAACATTGCCCTTCTGATCACCCATGATTGATCTTTCTAAGGAGTGTACCTAGTGTAAATTGTTCACCACATATGCCTGTCTGTTATTTCTTACCTGGGAGCCACAGGAGTTAGTTTAGTTCCAGACCTAGTGTAACTAGGGGCCGTAGTCTCGGGATCTTACCAGGTTCTATCAGACCAGCAAACCTGGTCTCTTTTTTTAAGATTTTGAGTTTTGTTCTCCATTGTTCTTCCACTCTATCTGGGATCTCCTGTACTGATCCCCCTCTGAGTGGTTGAGAGTGGTAGCCAGGTACCATCTAGTACTTCTGGTCTCATGATCATACAGGCTGAGGATCACATGGTCTACTAATCCCTTGGAATGTTTGTTTCTATGCATGTTTGGTTTTTTCATTCTTCTCTACTCTGTATGAGAAAAGACATTGATGCGTTGTTGCATCTAAATAGCCACTTGCAAGCTCTTAAGACTCCAGTCGCTACTTAGCAAAGTAGGATGTAGAACAGTGTTTTTGTGTAGTATGTTCTGTCAGTCGAGCTCTGTGTATCCTGTGACCATAGTCCCAAGCCCACAGGTCCAACTGCTTGCTCCTTCAGGGTAGCTGAGTGGAGGGCCTTGTTCTTCTTGTTCCTCAAACGGTAGTGCTCTTAGTCATCTCACGACATAGGACTGTGTGTGTGTGGTGGTGGATGGGTTCACATTATCCCCAGGAGGTGGTTGGTCACTTATAGTTGATGGGCAGCTATATCAGGTCTCAAATTGTTAAGAGTTATGGCTAAATCTGGATTCTCACATTTCCTGTCTCCTCTGACATCCTTTAACTTTTATTACTTTTTCCTGTCTCCATGAAAGGGACACAGAGGATGACAGAACTGAGTTTTTGAAAATTAAGGGACATGTGAAAATTAATAATTACCGATAGGAATATTCTTTGTTCAACAGGTGGACCTGTCACTTCCTGGTCTCCTAGCATTCAAGGAAATAGGACCATCTCAGGGCCTTGGATTGTCAGCTCATTTGGGCAGGTCCTTGGTTCCCCCGTGGCTGGGAGCGGGTAACAGAAACACTGCCTTCCTGCACTGCTTCCCAGTTGTTCATCAGTCGGCCAGGCTTCCCCCAGTGCTTTCTGTGTGTTCACTGTTCTGGTGGGTCTTATGGAAGGAGATGAAATTGTTCACAAGGACATGATGGACTGAATGAGACCATCTCTGTAATTACTGATCCGTTTTCTGACTATTCTAGACAATGAACAGAGAGGAAGGAGACTGCCGTTGAGCAGTGGTGTGATGATTTCAGTGTGTTGGAAGTGTGGGAGACAGGAAGCAATCAGTGAGGAAGTGAACAGAGTTAGCAAAGGGATGAGGCTGATGGCTGTGCTTTATACTTCACCTTGATGGAAAACGGGACGTTGTTTCAAGTCCCTGTGAACGTTCATTTCTCTGTCAGCCACACTCTTCGTTCTTGTACACAGTGGAGTCCTTTGTCTCTTGCTGATCCAGAATGTGTGGGCTGTTTCAGGACTCAGTGGTCGTGGAGGATGTGGTTGTGGTCTTCACCCAGGAAGAGTGGGCTCTGCTGGATCTTCCTCAGCGGAAACTCTACAGGGACGTCATGAAGGAAACTTTGAAAAACCTGGCCTCCGTGGGTAAGAATGGCAGCTTTTCTTTTTTTTAAATTTTTCCTTTACTGAACAAAAATGTTTTAGTTATAGACTTTACTCCAGTATTTCGGTTCAGGAATGAGAGTAAATTGTTGAGTAAAACAAGTATGGTTCCTTGGTCTATGAAGCTCAAATATCGTGGCTTCCCCATGATCATATAAAACAAACAGACAAAAAAAGAGCCCACTGCCATCAAGTTGAGTCCAACTCACAGCGACCCCCATTGAGTTTCTAAGGCAGTAAATCTTGATGGCAGTCGATTGCCCTGTTTTCCTTCAGTGGAGCAGTTGATGGGTTTGAACTGCCAGCCTTGTGGTTAGCAGTAAAATGCCTTATCCACTGCACTTCGACAGCACGTTATGAACAAAGTTTTGTGCATTCAAGTGAGCTTTTTAATTTTCTTGTGATTAAAAGTTCAGAGGCTCTTTAAATATTGTAATGACAAGCTTTGGCTTCAGGTTTCAATTTTCAGCACTGAGGGATCTGTGGTTGAGGACCTGTGCTGTAGTAAATTATCTGGTATGGCTTTTCTAGCCATAAGTCTTGTAAATTCCGTGGTGTCATTTGCTGTGAGAAACTGAGTAGCTTCTGATTGTTAAAATTCTCTACCTGGGGTATTTCTGTTGGGAGCAGCACAAAGTAATGTTCTGAGAAGTTCAGTCTCTCTCATGTGCTTAGAATTCTGATGCTGTGATTGGCTAGTTTGGCCACTCTGCCAGTCTCAAAAGGAGGCCTCTTAGAGGCAGAACTCTCTCTTGACTACTGGCTGAGAAGGACGTGCTGCTGAAAGAGGCACGCACTACTGGGAAAGAGATGCAAGAGACACCCGTTGCTGAATGAGGCACCGAGGGACATGCACTGCTGGGAGAGAGACTGTGAGAGACTGTTGGGTGAGACACGGCAGGCTGAGAGAGACTGAGCGTTTTTCCTGAATTTGAATTGTAATCTGGTGCTTCCCTATTAAACCCCATAATCTGTGAGTTCTGTGTGGCCACTGCAATGAATTATCAAACCCAGGAGAGAGGTGGTGGGTGCTTTGGGAGGAACGGTTGGTGAAAGGGCTGGAGGGAGGCAGCATGTCTGGCCTCGCAGGAACGGGCCTTGGGCTACTGATTGTGATTGTGTCTTCCTCTTGTACAGTCAGCGGAGGTCAGGAGATTCGGCCTCCTAGCCTTTCTAGCAGGACCTTATAGTGATTTTCACTATATTAAGTTCAAGTTTGACTTAATGACTTTGCCATAAATAAACACACTTTTTATCAATCAGACACCCTGAAGGGCAAAGTGTTATCTCGTGACTAGGAAATGTTCATGGCTTCTTACAGTTTTCTGTCATGAGACACATTTCTCCATGAATACCTTGTCACCTCTAACCAGTTATTTTCCCAGAAAGCAAGGAAAAAGGATCTGGGAGCAATGGAAATAGGCCTTCTCCAGGGCCATGGTGTTGGGAAGCACCAGGAAAGCAAAAAATGTGTGAAGATCAGCCCTGCATGGAAAGAATTCAATTTGAATCTGTCGGCCAGAAGAGGAGAAGTCGGCTTTGGGTTGAGGACCCACATTAATAGATACCTGAGCTTACTTTTCTGACATGAGCTGCCCTCTCACAGCTCATGTCCTGCAGACCCTTTTCCTGTTGCAATATTACATGTGTACCACGTCCAGTGACTTTCTAGTTATGTCTCCTGATAACACATACTTGTGTGGACATCCTTCTAGCTCCTAATGGAAGTATTGGCTGCTAACTTGCTTTGCATCTACTTCCAAATGGTTGAAAGGGTGAAAGCAGCCAAGTGTGTCCTCATTCTCAGCAGCCTTTCTTTCCCTAATAATTGCTTCCTTTTTGTTTCATGTTGTGATCTTCAACTTGAATGACTGGCTCAGCCTCTCAAAGCCTAACTGATGGAGAAAAGTTTTCCAGTGGAATTACCATGGAGCAGTTAATGAAGAATAACACCTGGTCCTCCACGCTGGGAGAATTCTCAAAATTGTACAGCAGTAAAGAGCAACATAGAAACCAGGGGAAACATTTGAGGTGAGAGTCATTTAAACAAGGGAGAAGAATTCCCCAGGAGAAACTCCTCTGGTGTCATGGCATAAATGAACATGTATATGTGTGTATGTCTGTGTAATAGCAGGGCTTCAAACCACTTTGTAATGGTTCAATAACTGCTACTGTAAACCTGGGCCGTGGACACGTAGCATATCAACCACATCAGTTGCCCGTTGGATTTTGACCTGAATAGGAGACAGTCATAGGTGTGTCTCACATGGCACATGAAAGCCAGCTGTGCTCATTTGAATGTGTATCACTCTTCACCATCTTCTCACTAATTCAATGTCCCTCATAAAGCTCCTGAAACTTTTAGTATGTATGTGGGAGATTGGATTATTAGGAGTATTGTAGAGAATCGCACACATTCAGAGCTGAACAGTTGTCTGCCATCTTTGAGTGTGGCTAAGCTGTTTGTTTCTTACGAAAACCAAAATCAAACCTACTGCCATTGAGTTGATTGTGATTCTGAGCGACCCCCGTTGGTTTTCTGAGGTGGTAAATTTTTACAGAAGTAAATTGCCCAGTCTGCCTTCTGCAGTGTGGCTGGTGTGTTTGACCACCAGCCATCTGGTTAGCAGTCAAATTCCTTAGGCACTGCGACCCCAAGGCTCTTTGTTTCTTTCATATTTCAGTCAAAATCTGAAAGGTAAAAGATTTGGTTACTATGCAACATATAAGTTGCTTTTCCTTCTATTGGCAAATGCAGAACCATTACAAATCTATTTGAAGCCCTGATACATGTTAATTTATAAATACATAATGGGTATATTTTAACTGGCTGTGAAATTATGGGTTCTAGTATTTGAAACATATTTGGTTTGGACACAATGATCTGAAAAGCTCCCATTTTATCAAAACAATGGACATAATGGTAGTATTTCTGATAGAATATTTCAGCTCTGAAACATTAGACAAGTCAAGGCAAAAACTATGCATTCGCTTCATTTGGTGATGGTGAAATGAATACATTTATTTCCAACAGCATGTTCCCTGTTTTTAACAGAAGTCACACAGTGGAGAACCTCTGTGAAAGTCATGAAGGAGGTCTGTGTGGGAAAATGTCTAGCTGTATACCACATCTTCCTTTGTTATCAAGAAACCCTCCAAAAGTAAATCCTCTTGAATGCTGTGAGTGTGGAAAAGCCTTCGTCAATCACTCGTCTCATAAGCATCCTGCCCGATCTCCCACTGGGTGTAATTCCTGTCAGTGTAAAGAAGGTGGAGAAGCCTGCTCTTTTTCTTCTCACCTGACCACTCCTATAAGAACTCTTTATGGAATGAAGCCCCAGGGATCTAAGAAATATAAGAAGGACTTGATTTATATGTCAACCATTAAGGATCCTGTCACGACACACACAGGTGAGGAGCACTGTGAATGTAACGAACTTAGCAAAGATTCCTGTAGTTTGTCATCCTTTTGGACACATGTGAGAGGTCATGAGCGTGAATGGAAAGCACATTGTAAAACCTCTAGTCATCCTTCATCCATCATTTCACCTAAAAAATTTCGTAACAGAGATAAGGATTTTGGATGTAAAGAAAGTGGGAGAGCTTTTGATTTTTCTTCATTTCTCACCAGACATATGAAAACTCACAGCGGAGAGAGGCTTTATAAATGTACACAATGTGGGAAAGCCTTTAGGTATGCCTCAAACCTCATTATGCATGAAAGAATTCATAGTGGAGAGAGGCCTTATAAATGTCAGAAATGTGGGAAAGCCTTTCGCTGTTCTTCTTACCTCAGTAAACATAGAAATACTCATAGTGGAGAGAGGCCCTATATATGTAAAGAATGTGGGAAAGCTTTTAGTTGTTCTTCTTACCTCAGTAAACATAGAAATATCCATAGTGGACAGAGGCCCTATATATGTAATGAATGTGGGAAGGGTTTTAGTTGTTCTACTCACCTCAATAAACATAACAGTACTCATAGTGGAGAGAGGCCCTATGTATGTAAAGATTGTGGGAAAGCCTTTAATTATTCCCATCATCTCTCTAATCACATGAGAACTCACAGTGGAGAGAGGCCCTTTGAATGTAAGGAATGTGGGAGAGACTTTAGTCATGACTCATCCTTTACTATACATATGCGAACTCACAGTGGAGAGAGGCCTTATGAATGTAAGGAATGTGGGAAAGCCTTTACTTCATCCTCATACCTTCTGGTACACATGCGAACTCACAGTGGGGAGAGGCCTTATGAATGTAAGGAATGTGGGAAAGCCTTTATTAGTTCCTCATCCCTTAATAAACATAGAAGAACTCACAGAGGAGAGAGGCCCTATGAATGTCAGGAATGTGGGAAATCCTTTAGTTGCTCCTCATCCCTTAGTAAACATAGAATATCTCACAGTGGGCAGAGTCCTTTTGAATGTGAAGAATGTGGGAAAGCCTTTAGTTGTTCCTCATCCCTCATTACACATAGAAGGACTCACACTGGAGAGAGGCCTTTTGAATGTAAGGAATGTGGGAAAGCCTTTAGTCAGGTCTCAACCCTCAATAAACATAGGCAAATTCACAGTGGAGAGAGGCCTTACCAGTGTAAAGAATGTGGGAAAACCTTTACTTTATTCTCATACCTTCTGATACACATGCGAACCCACAGTGGGGAGAGGCCTTATGAGTGTAAGGAATGTGGGAAAGTCTTTACTAGTTCCTCATCCCTTAATAAACATAGAAGAACTCATAGAGGAGAGAGGCCCTATGAATGTCAGGATTGTGGGAAAGCCTTTAGTTGCTCCTCATCCCTTAGTAAACATAGAAGATCTCACAGCGGGCAGAGTCCTTTTGAATGTGAAGAATGCGGGAAAGCCTTTGGTTGTTCCTCATCCCTCAATACACATAGAAGGACTCACACTGGAGAGAGGCCTTATGAATGTAAGGAATGTGGGAAAGCCTTTACTCAGGTCTCAACCCTCAATAACCATAGGCGAATTCACAGTGGAGAGAGGCCTTATATATGTAAGGAATGTGGGAAGGCCTTTACTTTTTCCTCATCCCTCAATAAACATAGGCGAGGAGCTCACAGTAAGGAGAGACCTTATGAATGCAAAGAGTGTGGGAAAACTTTTTATTCTTCTTCATCCCTCATTAGACATTTAAGAACTCATAGTGGGGAGAGGCCTTATGAATGTAAGGAATGTGGGAAAGCCTTTAGTTGTTCCTCACTGCTCAATGTCCATATAAGAATTCACAGTGGAGAGAAGCTTTATGACTGTAAGGAATGTGGAAAAACCCTTAGTTCTTCCTCATCCCTCAAAGGACATATGCGAACTCACAGTGGGGAGAGGCCTTATGAATGTAAGGAATGTGGGAAAGCCTTTAGTTTTTGCTCATCCCTCATTACACATAGAAGAATTCACAGTGGAGAGAAGCCTTATAAATGTATGCAGTGTGGGAAAGCCTTTAGTTGTTCCACAACTCTCACAGTTCATAGAAGGACTCACAGTGGAGAGATGCCATATAAATGTAAGGAGTGTGAGAAAACCTTTAGTAATTCCTCATCCCTTGTTAGACATGGAAGAACTCACAGTGGAGGGAGACCTGTGAATGTAAGCAATATGTGAAAGCCTTTAGTGATTTCTCAACTCTCACTAAACTTAGAAGAACTCACAATAGAGAAAGTCCTTACGTATGTAAAGAATGTGGGAAAGCCTTTAGACTAGACAAGTTTCAAACCGAATTAGACATGGAACACTTCACACTGTAGAGAAGGCTTATGAGTGTAAGGAATATGGGAAAGGAAAGCTTTAGGCATTGCTCTCTGCTCAGTATACATACAAGCAAACAGTGGAGAAAGGCTCTATATATGTAATGGTTGTGGGGAAATTTTCAAGCAAACCTCACACCCCACTCAACATAAGTTCTAGTGGGCAGAGACCATGTGACTGTAAGGAATGTGGAAAGGGCTTTAGTTGTTCCTCATGCCTCATTAGTAATGGAAGAAATTTCATTAGACATTGAAGAAGTCACAGTGGAGAGAGGCCTTGGGAATGTAAGGAATGTGAGAAAGCCTTAAGATGTTACTGCTCACTGTATGTAAGAACTCACAGTGGAGAGAGATGCCTTATGAATGTAAGGAATGTGGGAAAACCTTTAGTTGTTCCTCATCATTCACTGCACATTTAAGAACTTAGTGGAGAGGCTTTATGAATGTAAGGAATGTGGGAAAGTCTTGAGTAATTCCTCATCCCTCACTAGACATGGAAGAACTCAGAGAGGAGAGAGACCTTTGAATGTAAGGAATATAGCAAAGGAAACTTTTAGGCATTGCTCTCAGGTCAGTAAACATACAGGTGCTTGTAGTGGAAAAAAGCTCTGTAGAAGTAAGGAATGTGGGGAAATCTTTAGGCAAACTTCACCCTTCAGTCATCATGAGTAGAGGGAGACCATGTGAATGTAAGGAATGTGGCAAAAGTTTTAGTCATTCCTTTATCTCAACATAAGTCATGGTGCAGACAATTGATGAATATGAAAGATGTGGGAAAGCTTTTAGATTTTCTTCTTATCTTATGACGTTTGAAATTTCACAGTGGAGACAGGCCCTGTGAAAGTAAGGAATGTGGGAAAGCTTTTAGTCAGGCCTCAAACCTTAGTAGACATATTTCATATTTACTGCTAGAGTTTTGAACACCAAATCTCTGAAAGTCTGCAGTTAGAGAACAGATACTCTCAGTGAGTAAAAAAGTAATACCATTCTAAAGAAAAGATTCTTGTGTCTTTGGGAGAAAGGATGGTTTCATCCTAATGGTGGGTCTGTCTGCATCAGTGTTGGTCACTTCCTCAGTTCAAGCTCATTGTAACTTTCTCAAAGTCCCTGGGTATTATAAGTGAGGCTACGAGGAACAGCCTTGAGAAAATGTGGTTTTGTATTTTTTATAGTGTTTCTATGCATGTTATTTTACATACAATTAAATACACTTGTATATGGTTTTGTGTGTTTTCATATTTAATGCATTTCCTTCTATTCTTTTCGGCTATGAAGTTAAGTATTTCCCCCCTTATAATTACTAGCGTTCTGATAGGGTGCTAACTTTGAGACTGTCCAAATACTGTTTTTCACCATACTTTGGCGTATTAATTTTAGTATTAATTGATATTTATTACCTAACATTATTATTGTGGTGTTTGCCAAATGATATTTTGTTTTACAGTCATTTTCTCTATAGGAAATAGACTTCTACAATCATTTTCTCCCCTTCATTTATGTATTAAATTGTTTATAATACTCTTGGCTGTCTTCAGATGATGAACAAGGTCTGTGTTTAAGTAACTTCTGTGAAATTCAAAACTCTTACATACAGTTCATATTTAATGTTATTTACGCAAATGTTTTCCTTTTATATAGTACACGGGGTATTTTTCTACACACATACACACACACACACACACACAAAATCAAATACTTCCAGACTCACTGAAACAACTTTAATCTGATAACAGTGATCATAATAATGTTTCAATGCACATCTCAAATTCCCTGTTGTTACTGCTTCAGTGGATTACTAGTTCATCCGCACCCAGCACCCTGGTCTGTGGGATGCCATGAGGCCACCTGCATGGGTGACAAACATGCAAACGCCTACTGTCGAGTGCAGGTGGGGTATGATGGAAATGTGGAGCTCAGGCTCTGCCCCTCCACATTTCCAATCATGATTTGTGGGTTTGCTGGCCTCCATCTTGCTCTGAGTAAGTGGGTAAGACATGAAGGGCTTGAGTTGCTACAGCAGGGTCGTCTTAATTTGTAATAGGCGTTATGGGGGATTGTTTGTAAGTAGGGGTTGTATGTAAGTCACATGGTCATAATCCAAGGTCTTTTATTTTCATGCTCAGATTTTCCCAGATTTGGTTATGTGTATGTGGTTGCAAGGGATGTCCAAGTGATCATCTGTATTTTGTTGACATGGCTCTGTTACAGTTTGTACATTACTTCTTGCCCGTGTTCAAATCTCACCTTGTTCTTTTTAAGCCTGAGCCCCGGAATCCCATTCTTATCCAAGAAACCTAGGTTCTTTCATTAGTGCAAAAACAGCAAGGAGGCCACATGTTCTGCCCTCCTCTAATCCCACAAGAGGAAGACAGGATTACCAGCAGTAAACCAAGGCCTATTCCTGCCAGGCCAGACATGCTGCCTCCCCCCTCCAGCCCTTGCTCCAACCGTTCCTCCCAAAGCACCCACCACCTCTCTCCTGGGTTCGATAATTCGCTGCAGTGGCCACACAGAGCTCAGAAGTTATGGGGTTTATTAGGGAAGCACCACAGGCTACAACTCAAGTTCAGGAAGAACGCTCAGTCTCTCTCCCAGCCCACTGTCCCTCGGCCAACAGTCTCTCACAGTCTCATTCCCAGCAGTGCTGGTCCCTCGGTGTCTCACTCAGCAATGCGTGTCTCTTGCATCTCTTTCCCAGCAGCACGTGTCTCTTTCTGGAGCGCGTGTCTTTTTGTCAGCAGCGAGTCTTCCTCAACCAGCAGTCAGAGAGAGTTCTGTCTCCAGGAGGCCTCTTTTTGAGCCCGGAAGGGTGGTCAAACTAGCCAATCACAGCATCAGAACTCCAAGCACGTGAGAGAGAGTGGGAACCTCCCAGAACTTGTATTGTGCCACGCCCAACAGAAATAACCCAGGTGGATAGCTTCAGCAATCAGGAGCTCCTCAGTTGCTCATAGAAAATCCCACCATGGAATTTACAAAGACTCATGGGTAGAAAAGCCACACTAAGTAATTTACTACACCACAATTAGACAACTGATACTTAGAAACAAGTGTTTGAGTATTGAATGTGCTGATTGTTACTGGGCCCTTGAAATGGAAAGGGCTGGGGGTCTACACATACAAGGACACATTTAATTTCAAGAACCACAAGATCTTAACCATGTATCTGCTTCCAGTCCAACAGCACAGTCTTCGCTGTAACATTTTCCCTTCTTCTCATATTCCTTTCTATAATAGTACAACTATTGGCTGTCATTATTCATATGTTCCCAAATGTTAGAATTTATTAAGGCTTCAACCTGGTTCTTCTTTCGTCGTGCCCAAGAAAGCGTCTCCACAACAGACCCAAATTTTAAATCTTTGAGTGATTTGCCTCTGAACCAACAATGGGAAAAATTATAGATCAAAGCCCAACTAGAAACTTAATCTTTTTTTGTTTGTTTATTTTAATTGTGATTTGGGGGAAAGTATACAGAGCAAATTCATTTTCCATACAGTAGTTCATACACATTTTCTTTCAGGACATTGACTGCAATTCCCCACAGTGCGACAGCTCTTGTCTCACTTCCTGTGGTTTCTTCTTCCCAGTCCTTCTTTCCTGTGCTTTCCTTCCCCTGCCTAGTTATAACCCTGCACAAATTCTGCCCTTCTGTTCTCCCATGGTTGATTGTTGTAAGGAGCGTAGGCACCTGATGTTAAATGTTCACTCCCTATGTTTGTCTATTTGAACTCTCTGAACTTAGTGAGTTCATTTCCAGACCTGCAGGGTAATTAGGGGCCATAGTCTCAGGGGTCTCACCAGGCTGTATCAGACCAGTAAACCTGGTCTTTTTTTTTTTTTTTTTGCAATTTTGACCTTTGTTCCACATTGATCTCCCATTCTATCCATGATCTGCACTGATCCCTTTATGAGAGGTTGACAATGGTAGCCAGGCACCATCTAGTTATTCTAGGTCATGTAGGCTGATTTTTGCATGGTCCACTGTATGGCTGCTGATCACTGGTTCACTGATGATGTTTCCGTTCTGATCCTTGAGTTCATTGCTGTGGTCACCGGGTGTTTTGAATGTCTTCCAGTCTAGAGGAATCGTCTCCCAGCACTATATTAGACAATGTTTTCTTGTGATCTATGCTTTCATTTTAATGTGCTGAAAATATACGTAACAAAAATAATGCCATCTCAACAGTTTCTGCCAGTACAATTGAGTAATAGTGATTCCATTCAAGTTGGGCAGTCATTCCCACTACCCTTCTCCAAGTTTTTCCACCACCATGAACATCAACTCAATGAGCCCTAGGAAAAGTCCCCCTTCCCCCTCCATCCCATCTCTGGTAACCACTCAGACTTTGCTTTCTTTTTATATGCTTATTTATATGTTACGGAATGAATTATTAGCCCTAGAAAATAAGCATTGTAAGTGCTAACCACTATGCCTGTTGTTCAGACTTTACCCTTCCGTATGGATTATACCGCAACATGAAACAGAATTCTTCACAACTAGACAAGTACACAACATTATGATAAATGGGAAAAAAGGTTAAGTTCTCGGTGATTTATTTTTGTTTTGGATCCATAATGAGCACCTATGGAAGCAACAGTAAATAAATACACTCCTTGGAAAGATCCATCTTAGGAAAACCCAAGAACAGTGTTTGCACAGGGAGATGGCTGGGGGAATGGGGTGGGAGTGCAGGGGAGGGAAGGACTCAGGCCAGAGGTAACTAGGGGAAGTGGGAAAAGACCTGTTACAGTGTGGGGAAGGGCAGTCAATATCATGAGGGAAAAAAATGTATGAACTACTGTGTAGGAAATGAATTTGCTCTCTAAACTTTCACCCAAATTACAATAAAACTTTAATTTTTTACAAAACAAAGCAATGCAGAGGCCTTAAATCCTGCCTTATGCCCTTTGTAAGGTAGTGGCTTTCCCTCCCTCGGCAGGGATGGTGTGAGAAACCGGAAGCGGAAGTGTGTATGTTCCTTGAGTGGGTCACCAGCCACGTGGGGTCACGCTCCTGTTGCTTTGGGAGGTATGGTCTCTCTGTAACCCTTCGTCCTCAGTCCCCGCAGGCTCTGGTCCCAGGTCGAGGCGCTGTCCACGCTCTCCCACACAGTCTGGGTCTTCCCGCTTCCCGGAGCCTCGGGACCTCCTGTAGCCTGGACGCGGAGCTGTGTCTCTTGGTGCTGGGACAGGTAACATCGTGGGACCTGTCGCTGAGCAAACGGGAGGTTCTCAGCCCACAGTTCCCAGGTCACTGGAACTTGGTGAGAAATGCGAAGTCGGGGCCATGTGGGCCTGGGGGGGGGTCATAACCCTGAGTCTGACCGCCTCGCTCCCACCCTGTGGTCTGCGCCCAGGTCCCTCGTTTTCTTTACTTTTTCCCACGCAGCCCCGGCCAGACCCACCCGCGTTCACGCTGCAGTCACGCTGGGCGCCTCCATCACCACGGCCTGGGGGTCTGTTTCCCGTTTATGGAGCGATGCCACCTGCACTGGGCCCCGCGCTCAGGACTCAGTGGGCTGTGTGTCCCGCTCAGCAGAGGGCGCCGGGAGGGCAGAGTGTGTGCGCAATTTGCCAGTGAGTCGTGTTCCCAGAGTCTGGGAGGAAGTCAGTCCTCGTCCGTGGACAGTGTAGACCTAGTAAGGGGTGGGCTGTGAACCCAGGTCCACTCTGTTCTCAGTTCGGGGGGCGGTTCCTGAGTGCAGTTTTCCACCCGAAATGGCCTCCTGTTTGTTTTCGGTGCCTCATGGGGCAGGACTTGTGCTGAGTGTTGCTGGCCATTGAGGGAATTCCCAGGGGAGGCTGAGATGCCCTCTGCAGTAGGAGTGAGGAGACCCAGAACCTTCCCCAGAGGCACGCTCAGAGGCGTTAGAAGTTGTTGTCCGGGAACAACTTCTGTCCGAGTAGTTGACCAGATGACAGCAGGGAAGGTGGCTTGCAAGTGTCTGCAGATGGTGAGCGGCCGGTGGGGCCGCTCAG
The DNA here is from genome assembly GCF_000298275.1 of Orycteropus afer afer. Lineage (NCBI taxonomy): Eukaryota > Metazoa > Chordata > Mammalia > Tubulidentata > Orycteropodidae > Orycteropus > Orycteropus afer. The sequence continues at coordinate 275,356 of NW_006922595.1, forward strand.
GTAACCGCTGTCCCCTCCCACTTTCCAGGGCTATTTATGCCCGAGTTTGGGCAGCTGAGGATGGAGGCTGCGTGCCTATTCCGAGACATGGTGGCACTGTGTCCAGAAAGGGCCTTGAACAGTGTCTTGTGGCCACCACCTGTGTTTCACTCTAAGGTGCTGCCCTCAGCAGCTTAATGGATTGTACCTGCTCTGCAGAAGGGCTCCACTGGCCTGGAGGAGGGGACTGGGGGCAGGAAATAGCTAGTTGCCTAGCACCCTCAGGGTGGAGCATGGCCTTGAGCCTGGAAGCCAAACAAGCATCACTCCTACTGACTCACCACTGTCTCCTCCCCATCCTTCTTCCATTACAGGTCTGCAGTGTGGGGCGGGGAGAACTGGTCCGGTCCAGGCAGCTGGGGACCCAGGGTGACCATTTGCCCATCTGTGAATTCCAGGAAGGATTTCAACTGCTGTGACTGGCATGTGGCCCATACGTTCATCTGCTTCCAAAGTGCACAGTGCTCTGCTTCCAGTCCCCTCCCTCTTCCTGAAGTGGCTTCTTGGGCTCAGAGACGACATTCCCTGAGACCTCTGGAAGGTGCCCCAGGCAAAGGTGAGTTTTCTAAAGAACTGGTTCTTCTTACCGTAAGTGGACCAGGGTGGGTATGAATTGTTGGGGGACTATGTGTGCTGTGGGACTATGATTCCTCAATGAAGAAAAAAAGGTGACAGAGGAGGTTAGGGTCCTGCGCCTCAGGAGGCAGCCATGGTCCTCCTGTCACTGGGCCCTTCCTCCGTGCAAACGTGGCTTTTCTAATTTGGACGCCTGATGTCACCGTCCTCCGTGACTTTCTGAGTTGGAACCTTGGAGTATTCGCATCCCCACCCTGGGCCTTGGTACTCTGTGTTGAATGAGAGCGTCCCCAGACCAGAGCCTGAGGACGGAGCAGCTTTGGCTCTGAAGGCTGAGACCAGGCCCTCCAAGCCTGTCCTCATCTCGTGTCTCTTAACCAGTTTTCTTGACTTTGCCCAGACACTGGAGCATTTTCTGTACAGTTCTAAAAGAAACCCTCCCCTCAAAATGTGTTATGGGTTAGAAAAGGGGGAGTGAGCTCATAGGTGAAGGCCAGACCCTGAGTGTGTATGGGGTCCTGGGTGATGTTGGTGCTCTCCTGATGTTGCCAGATGTGTGAAGGCCAAATGGTGAGCCAGCTGGATGTGGTGCGAGGTCTCCAGGCATAGTTTTTTTTTTTTTTTTAATTTTATTTTGATTTGAGTGAAGATTTACAGAGTAAATTCACTTTTCATACAGCAGTTCACATATACTTTGTCTCATGTCATTGACCAAAATTAACAATGCAACAGCTCCCCTCCCACTTCCTCCCCATAGTTACCTCTTCCCAGTGTCCATCCCTCCATACTCTTCTGTGCCCTGAGCTGTCCACACGTTTTTAGAAATTTTTTTTTTTTTAATTGTGGTCAAAACATACATAAGACATTCACTAACGTAACAAATTCCACATTGACAACTCAGGTACATTGATGACATTTTTCATGTTCTGCCAATAAATGATTAACTTTGTAATGCTTTTATTATTATGAATGTGCACCCCTGGTAGAAGCACTTAGTATCTCATTTCACTTACCCTGTTTGATATCCTTATATCACTGACATTGTTGCTCCAACAGATAATACTCTCAAAGATGGAAAGTCACTGTGACCTACTTTCTGAAGACGTGTTCCTCTTCTTGTCTTCCTTCAGTCTGTCCCTGTTCTCCAGTTTCCTTTAAACAACCAGCTGTAGTAGTTTCTGAAGCATCTTGTCAGTGTTAATGTAGAAACAAGGAAATGAAAATAGACATTTTCATTAGCTTTAGTTTGTTACAGGAGCTCTGTTGGTGCAATGGTTAACACATTTGGCTACTTACCAAAAGGATGATGGTTCAAACTCACTAACCGTTCCATGGAAGAAAGATGAGACAGTCTGCTTACATGAAGTTTTACAGCGTTGGCAACCCAGTGGGGGTTGCTGTGAGTCAGAATCCACTCGATGGAAACGAGTTAAATTTTATTTATTGGTTAGTCTGTTACACAAAAGTTACCAAAGAATCCGTTCTTATTTTGAATGAAGGAACACTCCTGGTGTTCTTTCCTTAACAGTGTGTACCGAGCTGAAACCTAAATTCTTAACAACCCCAAATGCTGCATGCAGTTGTTCTTACTACCTTTGATGTTTTTAACTGTGTCGCTGTGAATGGACACTTGGATTGTGGCCATTATGTTGCTTTTACAACTGTTGTTCTAGTATATAGACATGTAAATTTCTAAGATCAGGGTATAAAGAGTTTAGTTATAAAAGCCTTTCTGTTGTACGAACAAGGTCCTTCCCTCTGTTGTGCAGAGCCAAGGATCACAACAGGTTGAAGTGAGAGAGCAAAGGATTGATTATCGCTACCCAAGGACACAGAGAATTGCTTCTCTTAAACGTCTGTCTCCCTGAGCTGGGAGATGGTTGGCTCTTTAAGGGCATTGGGCTGAGGGCTGGGAGGGTTTAGGAAGACTTGGAATGCTTTTTTCTTGTTTGATGAGTTGTGGCTGCCTTGTGACTCTCTGCTCTTCTTCTGGTCAGAAGTGTCCTTCAAGTTCCTCCTACCTGCCTGGAAAGGTGACATCTGCAAGGCAGGGACAGTGTGGGAGTGGGCCTCCTCAGGCCTCTGGTTCCCCAGGGATGTGTCTGTCCTCCTTTATCTTGGTTGCTCCGAGGCTGGTGTCTCCTCTCTCAGGGTCATCTCCCTCCATAAACCGCAATTACCAGCTACTACTGGGCAGTGAGTTTAAGCCAGGTGCCCAAAGGAATGTGTGAGGACAAACACTGCCTCCGATTAACCATCTTACTCACAGAGCGGGAAGGAGAAGATGAAAGGAAAACAGTTAACTATTATGGTTCCTGTCTACTCTAATCACACCTGTTAGTTCAAGACATTTCTGCAGTTTTCCAGCAAAATGGCTTCTTTGGCCCTTCAATACTTATGAACTAAGATAATTAAAATCAAACTACAGAGGTTTTCACGTGAGTTTGTATAATTAGTATATGAAAATAACATTTTTATTTTAAACTTCATTGTGACTTTGATGACAAGTCAGCTTAAGCATAAGTCACCAGATCATCATTGGAATGTCCGCCACAAGACCTAACAGCATCAGACAAAGAAGCACGAGGCAGAGATTCACACGTGCGATGAAGGCTCCTGGGTGTCTTTAGAGCTCTGGTGGTGGTACAGTGCCTAAGGCATTTGACTCCTGACCAGAAGGCTGACAGTTCAAACCCACCAGCTACTCTGCAAAAGCAAGATGGGGCAGTCTACTTCTGTAAAGATTTATTGCCTCAGAAACCCAGTGGGGGTTGCTATACTCGGACTCAATGGCACTGAGTTTGGGTTTCTTGGTTAGTGTTGGATAGCAGTAATGGTGGCCCAATATGAAAAATGTCATCAATGTCCTTGAGCTAGATATGTGGAAGTTGTTATGTTGGCAAATGTCTTGTGTATGTTTTCACTACAGTAAAGTGAAAAAGAAAAAAAGATCCACACAGTGTCTCTGCAGAGCATGTGCCGCTGACCCAGAGAAGGCGCCTTGCTCAGGGCAGGAGGCCAGTGGAACTGATGATGTTGAAGTCAGACCTTGTGAGTCGCTCTGTAGCTAACGTAGGTCTGTGTTGAGTCTGGTACATGATGATATTGAAGTCAGACCTTGTGAGTCGCTCTGTAGCTAACGTAGGTCTGTGTTGAGTCTAGTACACGCCCTGACACCCAGACTGCACTGTCACTCACTGGGATTTTCCCGCTGTGTTCCTGCTAGCCCTTTGCCAGTTTCACCAGGATGGAGACTAAGTTTGTTCAGATGAGGAGACAGACTGCAGATGTGACGGGAAAGGAGCCCCTGCTGGAATGCTTTCCTCAGCAGCTCTCAGGATGTGACGAGCAGTGAGCTTCATGACCGTAGTGATGCTTGTAGTTCACCAGAGCCCTATGGACTCCAGTGTGCCCTTCCCTCTCCCCGTGGGACTGTGTGCACCATTCTTTTTTAAAAAATGTGTTATTGTGATTTGAGTGAGTTTCCAGAGCAAATTCCTTTTCCAGACAGCCGTTCATACAGGTTTTGTCTCTCAACACTGACTTCAGTTCCTCACAGTGTAACAGCTCTTTTCCCACTTCTTCCCTGTAGTCGCTTCTTCTCTGTCTCCTTCACTGTGGCCCTTTATGCACATAGAACCTGTGTTAATGTTCTGGAAGCTGGAGCCCACTGCCTGTTTCCTCACCTGTTCACAGCCAGTTAATCCTTTTCTAGTTTGTCCTTTATGGGCTCGGGTCACACCCGGCAGGGACCCATTTTTAGGGTAACATCATCACTTCGCTCCTCTGTTTCACTCTGATTTACGCCACATGCTTTTCAGGTGCCCACAGACCCCACCCCTCTCTAGGGTCCTCTCCGGCTGCTCTCCGGCCTCTCCCTCTGCTCCCGTCCCACTGGGCTCGGGCTCTTCCTGCAACCCGCCGGCCACCTTCGCCGCTCAGGCCTGGGCTCTGGGTCTCCCTGCGGCCCGCCGGCCACCTTCCCTGCTCAGGCCTGGGCTCTGGCTCTTCCTGCAGCCTGCCGGCCACCTTCCCTGCTCAGGCCTGGGCTCTGGGTCTCCCTGCGGCCCGCCGGCCACCTTCCCTGCTCAGGCCTGGGCTCTGGCTCTTCCTGCAGCCTGCCGGCCACCTTCCCTGCTCAGGCCTGGGCTCTGGCTCTCCCTGCAGCCCGCCGGCCACCTTCCCCGCTCGGGCCTGGGCTCTGGCTGTGGCCGCTTTCTGGAACAGTCTCCTCTCAGAGGTCCCTTGGGTGTTCCCTTCAGTCCCTCATGTCTGAGCTCAGGGGTCTGTGTGCAGTGAAGCCCACTCTGGACACCAGCCTAAGGAATGCTGCTCCTTGCATGACCCACGCTGTCTCCTGTGCTATACGCAATGTTTCCACAGTTCTCTCACATTTATGTGTATGTTGTTAAGGGGACATTGAGTCCGCCCTGGCTCATAGCGACCCCATGTCCAACAGAACAAAACACTGAGGTTCTGTCCCAGCCTCACAATCCTTGCTCTACTTGAGCCCATTGTTGTAGCCACTGTGTCAATCCATCTCGTTGAGGGCCTTCCCCTTTTGCGCTGACCCTCTACTTTACCAAGCATAACATCCTTCTCCAGGGAATGGTCCCTTCTGACAACATGACCAAAGTAGGTCAGAAAACGTCTGGCCATTCTCACTTCCAAGGAGCATTCCAGCTGCACTTCTTCCAGGACAGATTTTTGTTCGTTCTTCTTGCAGTCCATGGTACTTTCAGCATTCTTCGCCAACACCACAACTCAAAAGCATCAACTTTTCTTCGGTCTTCCTTATTCATTGCCAAGCTTTCACATGTGTATGAGGCAACTGAAAACACCATGGCTTGGGTTGTTGTTGTTATGTGCCATTGGGAAACGACTCATAGCAACCCCTCCTTGGGTTTCCAAGGCACTATCACTATGGAAGTAGATTGCCCCATCTTCCTTCCAAGGAGTGGTTGGTGGGTTTGATTCACCAGCCTTCTGGTTAGCAGTCAAGTGCCTTAGGCACTGTGCTACCAGAGCTCCCTGGCTTGGGTTATATACCTTAATCTTCGAAGGTTGGTGGTTCGACCCTACCAGCTGCTCCGCAGACAAAAGATGAGTGGTCTGCTTCCGTAACAATTATAGTCTTAGAATCCCAGTGGGAGTTGCTATGAGTCAGAATTGATTTGAACATGTGGAATCAGGTCTTTTTTTCCCTCTGGCACAGTCACCACCCCTTATAGTAGGGAGATCTGTAATTTTTAAAGTTAAAAGTTTTTCCTTCTTAACACTTTAAAGAGGTCTTTTGCAGCAGATTTGCCCAGTGCAATATATCATCTTGACTGCTGTTTCCATGGGTATTGATTGTGGATCCAAATAAAATGAAATCCCTGACAATTTCAGTGTTTTCTCCATTTATCACGATGTTGTTACTGGTCCAGCTGTGAGAATTTTTGATTTCTTTATCACACACACACATACTCACTGCCATCGAGTAAAATCCGCCTCATAGCAACCCACCCTTTCATTCCCAAGGAGGTATCTCTACAGAAGTAGATTGCCCAGTCTTCCTGTTGATGTGTCATCCATACTGAAGGCTGTAGTTTGATCTTTATCAGGAAGTGCTTACCTTTATACATAGCTGTATTAGTAATTGCTGAGTCATGTTTTAGAGCTTCATTGCTGAATCCACTTGGGTTGTGGAAAGCCGTGGCCTACAGCAGCAGCCCTGACTTCATTTTGACTCCTGACGTAGACCATGCGTGGAGAAGTCCCGGCACGTGTCGGGAGGGGCAGTTTGCCCTCCAGAAGTGTGTGGTTGAAAGTAGATGATGGTCACACAAAGCACTAGGGAGCTTGCCTGGCCGTATCCTTAAATGATTTACTGACAAAGCTGCTTGTTGTCTAACTTAAAGGTTGGGCTCCTGCTATTGGCTTGAACCTACCTTATGGCTGTGACTCGGGCTGCATGATCATATCTGGCCCACCACCGAGCCAGGTAGGCAAGGCCTAGAACCAATCCTGTAAGCCTTTTCTATCTTCAGTTATGTGTGTATCTCAATCTTGGTCTTTTCTCTGCTTCTGTAGTCCTGTCTGCAACAGTGATGAATGACTCTGCCAC
>NW_006922595.1:297850-309599 GCF_000298275.1 Orycteropus afer afer
CACAATGGGTTGTACATTTTATAGGATTTGATGAATGGATAATGTCAGTTGGTCCACCACTATGATACCATACAGAACAGTTTTACCGCCTAAACATCCATTCTGCCCCACTGAGTCCCCCCTTATCGCCCACCCTGGAACCTGGCTGCCACTGGTCTTGTTACTTTCTAGGCACTGGTTGCCCTTTCCAGAATGGTACATCATTGGGGTCTTGCTGTAGGAGGCTTTTCCAGAGTGGCTTCTGTTATTTGGCAGTATTACCATGTTCAGGGTCTGCTGTGTGGTGACGTGACTTTTGATAGCCTGCTTCCTTTACTGCCAAGTAATATTCCAGCGGGTGGCTGCACTCCATTCTGCCGGTCCACTCCCCTTTTGAAGCGTCTCTTGGTTGCCTCCAATATTTGCCAGTGTTTTATATAGCTGTTAGAAGTATTTACATGCAAGTTTTTGCATAGACGTAGGATTTCAGCTGCTTGGAGTCCACAGCAGAGAGTGCAGGCGTTGGATTGGATGGTAAGAGGCTCAGGTTTGTAAGAAATTGACAAGCTAGGTGGACCATTTGATGTTTCCACCAGCAGTGCCTTTAGAGTTCCCATGGCCCCATGTCTTGGGTTGCCACTGAGGTGGAGTTCAGCCATTGTCTTCAATACATTATGGTATCTTAGTGTTCTTGTCGTTTGTAATTTTTTAATGATGCGTAATGGTGAGCATCTTTTCATGTGAGTATCAAAATAATTTGCTTGTTTAGATCTTTTGCTCATTTTCTAATTGGGTTTTTTGCTTTCTAATTGTTGAGCTTTAAGTTTTTTGTTTTTCTTTTCTTTTTCATATCTTGGAAAAAGCAAAATCAACCAAACGCCTTGCCTTTGGGGTGATTCTGAATGATGCCTCCGTGTGTTACAGAGCAGAGTGGTGCCCTAGGCCTTGCTTGCCTGCGTCCTTATGAAAGTAGAGCACCATGCCTGTGCTTTGTGGCCCTGCCGTGTGCGGAGACCCTAACATGACCAGCTGAGCTTGAACCCTTGGCCCTGCCCCAGGACCTGCTGGTTTGAATACCAGCTCTTTATCACAGCTGCATTTTGGAAACACTGTCTCCTAGTTTTTGTCTGGCCCTTTCATTTTCCTCACAGTGTCTCCTGTAGAACCGAAAGTTTTAATTGATTTTTAAACCATTTTATTGTAGTAAATATATAGGTAGCAAGACATTTACAGAAATCTTAACCCTCAGTTTACCCTTTTTTCTGTCATGGATCATGATTTTCTTTGTTGTTAGAAATGTATAGAAAACTGTAATATGAACGCAATTTACACTTAACCTTTACATTTTAGATATTGTTAATGGCCTTTCTTGTATGTGAGAAAGGTCTTAATTTCTCTTATTTACTTATTTTTCATTTTTTTAATAATCTGGGTAAAAGTTTACCAAGCAGATTAATTTTCCATACGGCAGTTCCTACACATTTTGTTTCATAACATCGACTGAAATTCTCCAGTATTAACAGCTCTCTTCCCATTTCCGCCTCATAGTTACCTCTTCCCTGTGGCCTTCCCTCCCATGCACTCCTACCCCCCACCCCCAGAACCGTCTCCCTGTGCAAACACTGCCCTTCCCTTCTCCCATGATTGAGGATTGTATCTACTGTTGTAGATGTTCAGCTCATATGCCTGTCTATTGTTTCGCTGTATCCCACAGGAATTAGTTAAGTTCCTGACCTGAAGGGTAACTAGGGGCCATAGTCTCAGGGTTCTCACCAGGCTCCATCAGACCAGCAAACCTGGTCTGTTATTTAATGATTTGGAGTTGAATTCCACATGATTTTCCCACTCTATCCAGGGTCTGCTGCACTGATCCCCCTCTGAGTTGTTGACAGTGGTAGCCAAATACCATCTAGTTCTTCTGGTCTCAGGGTCACAAAGGCTGAGGAACACGTGGTCTACTAGTCCTTTGGACTATTTGTTTCTATCTGTCTTTGGTTTTCTTCATTCTTTTTTACTCTGGAGGAGGAAAGACTCGACCATTGCATCTAGATGGCTGCATGCAAGCTTTTAAGACACCCAGTTGCTACTAACCAAAGTGGGATGTACAACAGTGTTTTTGTGTTTGACCTTGAAGTCCCCTGTGACCATGGTCCTGAGCCCAACTGTTCCCTCAGGGTAGCTGGCTGTAGGGTCTGCTGTGCTTATCTCTGGACAGATAGTGCTTTTAGTCATCTCATGACATGGTACTCTGTGTGTGAGGGTGGATGGGCTCTTGTTTTCCCCAGGATGGTGGTCACTCAGGTCTGGAATTGTAAGAACTGAGTCAAGATCCAGATTCTCGTTTCCTGTCTCCCCTGACATCTCTTTAACTTTTATTACCTCTTCCTGTCTCCATGAAAAGGACACAAAGGGTGACAGAACTGAGTTTTTGAAAAGTAGTGGACTGACATGTCAAAATTAATAATTATCAGAAGGAATATTCTTTCTTCAGTAGGTCCATCTATCACTTCCCAATCTCCTAGCATTCAAGGAAAGCGAACCATCTCAGGGCCTTAGGTTGTCAGTCCATTTGTGCAGGTCCTCGGTTCTCCGGTGGCTGGGAGGGGCTAACAGAAACACTGCCTTCCTGCGCTGCTTCCCAGCTGTTCAGCAGTTGGCCTGGCTTCCCCCAGTGCTTTCTGTGTGTTGACAGTTCTAGTGGGTCATACGGAAGGAGGTGAAATTGTTCACAAGGATGTGATGAACTGAATGAGACCATCTCTCTAATTTCTGCTGTTTTCTGACTGTTCTAGAACGTAAGTCATGAGGAAGGAGATTGCCGTTGAGCAGTGGAGACATGCTTTCAGTCTGGTGGAAATCTGGAGACAAGAAGCAATCAGTGAGGAAGTGCATGGAGATAGTGCAAGGATGAGACTGATGGCTGTATGTTATACTTCTCTGGATGGGACACAGGACACCCTCACTCTTCATTCTTGTACACACTGGAGTCCTTGGTACCTGTTCTGGTTACCTAGTGCTGCTCTGACAGGTATATGCTACAAATGGGATGGCCTTAACAAACAGGAGTTTATTCTCTTACAATTTGGATGCTTTAAGTCCAAGTTCAAAGTGCCAGGCTCTAGGGTCTGGGTAAAAAAAAAAAGCCCCTCAGCCTTGGGCTTCAGCTCTGCCTCCAGCTCCCGGCCCACTGATGCTAGATTCTTTTCTTCACTCAGACAGCTGCTGGCTGCTGAGGCTGCCAAGCCCAAGGTTGAGAAGTAAAAAGGCACAGTCCTCATGTTACCAGACCACACAGCAGGTTATTAATTCAAGTCCATTTTAAGTCCCAAAGTTGGTAGAACATGGCAGGCTGCTGAACAAGGACACAGCTATGTGCAGGGTCCAAGTGTACCATAAGCTAGAGACCATTCCCCAAGGCTTCTATTTATATACAGGAAGCAGACCACATCCCTAAAGCAGCTACTCAGCTGCTTGTGGTAGATTCCACCATGGAGTTGATTGCCAATGTCATCATGGAGAATAACTACCACCAGCTGCCCAGTCACTCGACCAGGCCCAGCCAAGTTGACATACAAACCTAACTACCATAGTGCCTTCCTGATCCAAAATGTTTGGGCTATTTTAGGACTCAGTGATTGTGGAGGCTGTGGCTGTGGTCTTTACTCAGGAAGAGCGGGAAGTCGGTTCCATTATTCCAACTCATACTGACCCCCATTGGGTTTCCAAGGTGGTGGTAAATTTTCGAAGGAGTGGCTAGTGGGTTTCAACTGCCACCCACCCTTCTGGTTAGCAGTCAAATGCCTTATCCACTATACCAGCAGAGCTCCTTATGAACAAAAGTTCTATGCATTCAAGTGAAGTTTTTATTCCTCTTGTAATTAAAAGTCCAGAGGCTCTGTAAGTATTGTAATGACAAGCTTTGACTTTGGGGGTCACTTTGAAGCACCAAGAGATTTGTGGTTGAGGACCTTATAGTGACTTTCACTGTATTATTTTCAAGTTTGACTTAATGACTTTGCTGTAAATAAACTTCCACTGTCTATCTTAAGACACCCTGAAGGGCAAAGTGTTGTCTCATGAGTAGGAAATGTTCATGGCTCCTCATGGTCTTCCCTCATGAGACACATTTCTCCGTGAGTACCACGTCTGCTCTAGCCACTTTTTTCCCAAATAAAGCAAGGGAAGAAAGATCTGGGTTCAGTGGAGGTAGGACTCCTCCAGGTCAGAAAGCAAGAATTGTGTGAAGGACCAGCCCTGCATGGAGAGAATTTTGAATCTGACAGCCAGAAGAAAATTCGGCTTTGGGTTGAGGACACACATTAATAGATACCTGAACTTACTTTTCTGATGTGAGCTGTCCTCTCACACCTCATGTCCTGGAGACCCTTTTCCTGTTGTAATGTTACATGTGTATTGTGCCCAATAGCTTTCTACTTATGTCTCCTGGTAACACATACTTGTGTCAACATCCCTCCCCTTCCTAACGGAAATGTTTGCTGCTAACTTGCTTTACATCCACTTCAAAAGTACTGAAAGGATGAAAGCAGCTAAGTCTGTCTTTGTTCACAGCAGCCTTTCCTTCCCTTTTGTTTCATGTTGTGATCTTCAACTTGAATGATTGGGTCAGCTCTTGACGCCTAACTGATGGAGAAAAGTTTTCCAGTGATGAAGATACCATAGTGCAATTAATGAAAAATAACACCTAGTCCTCCATGTTGGGAGAATTCTCAAAATTGTATACAAGAACAACATAACCACCAGGGGAAACAATGGAGGTGAGAGTCATTCAAATGAGAGAGAACAATACCTCAAGAGAAACTCCTGTGGTGTCGTGGCATTAATATGAACATATACATATATATACATATATGTCTATATAACGGGGCTATGAACCAGTGTGTAATGGTTCAGTAACTGCTACTGTAAGTCTGGGCCGTGTACACACAGCATAACAACCACATCATTTGCCCACTGGAATTTGACTTGAGTAATAGACAGAGGTGTGCCACTCAAACATGGCAGCCAGCTGTGCTCATTTGAATGTGTATCACTCTGCACCATCTTCCCAATACTACAGTGTCCCTTATTAGGCTCCTGGAGCTGTTGGTTTATGTGCAGGAGATTGGATTACTGGCAGTATTGTAGAGAATCACAAAGATTGAAAGCTGCATGGTTGTCCGCCATATTTGAGTGTGGCCAAGCTGCTTGTTTCCTATCAAAACAAAAAACAAACCTATTGCCATTGAGTTGATTGTGATTCAGGGTGATCCCCATTGGGTGTCTGAGGTGATAAATATTTACATGAGTAGATTGTCTAGTCATCCTTCCAAAGAGTGGTTAGTGGGTTTGAACTGTCAACCTTCTGGTTACCAGTCAAATGCCTTAGGCACTGTACCATCAGGGCTCCTTGTTTGCGTCCTACTGGGGTCAAAATCTGAAGGGTAACAGATTTGGTTCCTATGCAATGTGTAAATGACCTTTCCTTATATCTGCAAACACAGAACCGTTATGAATCTGTTCAAAACCCTAAGACATACTAATTTATATATAACATACGCTGTGGTGGTTACGTTTGTGTGTCAACTTAGCTGGGCCCGGTTGAGTGGCTGGGAAGCTGGTGGTAGTTATCCCCCACGATGAGACTGGCAGTCAACTCCATGGTGGAATCTACCACAAGTAGCTGAGTAGCTGCTTTAGGGATGTGGTCTGCTTCCTGTATATAAGGAGAAGCCTTGGGAGTGGTTTCCAGCGTATGGCATGCTTGGACCCTACATGTAGCCATGTTGTCGTTGAGCAGCCTGCCATACTCTGCTGACCGTGGGACTTAAAATGGACTTAAATTAATGGCCTGCCATGTGGTTTGGTTAAGACTGTATCATTTTATATGTCAACCTTGGTCTTATTAGCCTCAGCAGCCAGTAGCTCCTTGAGTGGAGAGATGCCTCCAGGTTCAGTGAGCCGGGAGCAAGAGGCAGAGCTGAAGCCCAAGGTCCAAGGGCTTTCACATAGCCCCTAGAGCCTGGCACTTTGAACTTGGACTTAAAGCCTCCAAAACTGTGAGTGAATAAACTCCTGTGTGTTAAGGCCATCCCATTTGTGGTATATTCCTGTCAGAGTACCACTAGGTAACCAGAACATATGTGTACATGTTAACTGGCTGTGAAATTACAGGTTCAGAGAATTTTCACCATACACCATTTTCATAATACAATTCAGATTACAGTTACTTGAAACATACTTGACTTGGGCACGATCCAAAAATCTATTTTAGAAAAACAATTAATATAACAGTAGTATATTTACTGGAATATTTAACCTGTGAAACATTAGGCAAGTCAACATAAAACCTATACATTCACTGCGTTAGCTGATGGTGAAATGGGAACCAGTTTATTTCCAACAGCGTATTGCCTATTTTTAACGTAAGTCATACAGTAGTGAACCTCTGTGAAAGTCATGAAGGTGATCCATGTGGGAGAACTTCCAGCCGTATTCCTCATCTCCATGCTACCAAGAAATCCGATGGAAGTAAAGCTTTTGGAATGCTGTGAGTGAGGAAAAGCCTTCATGCGTCACTCATCCCATGAGCATCTTGCCCAATCTCCCACTGCATGTAATTCCTGTTAGTGTGAGGAAGGTTGTCCCTCCCACCTAACCACTCCTATGAAAACTCTTCATGGAAAGAAGCCCATAGATGTAAGACATGTAGGAAGGACTTGATCTGTATGTCAACCCTTAAGGATCCTGTGACAACACTGACTGGTGAGGAGCACTGTGAAGGTCACGAATGTGGGAAAGATCCCTGCAGTTTGTCATCCTGTAGGATGCCCATGAAAGGTCATGAGCGTGAATGTAAAGCATATTGTGAAGACTCTAGTCATCCTTCATGCCTAGTTTCACATAAAAACTTTCATACCAGGGATACACATTTTGTATGTAAGGAACGTGGGAGAGTTTTTTCTTTTTCTTTCTTCCTCACCAGACATATGCAAACTCACAGTGTGGAGAGGCCTTATGAATGTACACAGTGTGGGAAAGCCTTTAGGTGTGCCTGAAACCTCAGCACACATGAAAGAATTCATTGTAAAAGTCAGGAATGTGGTGGGAAAGCCTTTAGTCATTCTTATTAACCTTGGTCAGCATACAAATACTCCTAGTGGAGAGGGGCCCAGATACAACCGTTAAAGGAGGAGGAAGTCCTCCCCATAATCGTTTGTGAATGAGCAGTGTACGGGGCACACCCCTCAAGGCCCCCAAACTCCACTTTGTTTGCTCAGGATCGAAATTTGCTAATTCCTTGCCCCAGGCCAGCGGAGCCCTTCTGCAGAGCAGGTAAAATTCACTAAGCGGCTGACGGCAGCACCTTACAGTGACACACAAGTGGTGGCCACAAGACACTGTTCAAGGTCCTTTCTGGACACAGCGCCATCTTGTCTGGGAACAGACACGCGGCCCCCATCCCCAGCTCCCCAAACTCGGGCATAAATAGCCCAGGAAAGTGGGAGGGGGCAGCGGCTACCTGACGAGGCCCAGCCTGGCGCCACCGGCCGCTCGCCATCTGCGGACACTGGCAAGCCGCCCTCCCTGCTGGCTTCTGGTCAACAACTCACGCCTCTGAGCGCGCCTCCGCGGAAGGTTCTGGGTCTCCTCGCTCCTACTGCAGAGGGCGTCTCAGCCTCCCCTGGGAGTTCCCTCAAAGGCAGTAACACGCACCACAACTCCTGCCCCATGAGGCACCGAAAACAAAGAGGAGGCGTTTCAGGCCGAAAATCGCGCTCAGGAACCGCCCCCCGAACTGAGCAGAGCGGACCCGGGCTCACAGCCCGCCCCTTACTAGGTCTCCGCCGTCCGCGGACGAGGACTGACTGCCTCCCAGACTCTGGGACCCCGACTCACCGGCAAATTGCGCGCACATCCCGCCCTCCCAGCGCCCTCTGCTGAGCGGGACACGCAGCCCAGTGAGTCCTGAGCGCCGGGCCCGGCGCAGGTGCCATCGCTCCGTAAACGGGAAACAGACCCCCAGGCCGGGGTGAGGGAGGCGCCCAGCGTGACCGCAGTGTGCGCGCGCGGGTGGGTCTGGCCGGGGCTGCGGCCTTTTTTGGAAAAAGGAAAGAAAACGGGACCGGGGCTGTCAGACTCAGACTAACCACCCCCGGGGTCCACGCGGCACGACTCTGTATTTTTCACCAACTTCCGGTGGCGCGGGCGCTGCGGGCTAAGCACCTCCTCAGGTTTCATCTCCGAAGGGACACAAAATGTTACCTGTTCCCACACCGAGAGACGCAGGTAAGTGCCCGCTGCTCCCCATGCAGAAAGGGGTTGCGACAGAGACATACATGTCACTTCCGGTGTCTGGGCCGCGCGGTGCTCCGGGAAGAGGTTCCGTGCGGAAACACAGAAGGTTCCAACTCCTGCCTGTGGGGTTGAGTGGCTCCTCCTTGTGTTTAGATATGGTCACCCCCGGTCCAGATTTCCTCTCTAGAGAAAGGCGTGAGAGCTCTGGTGGCCTAGTGTCTAAGGCATTTGACTATTAGCAGGAAGGCTGGTGGTTCAAACCCACTAGCCGAAGATTGGGCAATCTATTTTCCTAGTGATACCGCCTGGAAAACCCCAGGATGGGTCACTATGAGTCGGATCTGACTCCAGGACAGTGAGTTTGGTTTTTTGGCAGAGAAAAGCGTCGATTTTCTTCATTTCCTAGATGAACTGAAAAGCAGATTTCAGTAATGGGGCATGCTCTTGAGAGCAAAGAAAGTTGGTGTTTGCATATTTGGCCTTTTGAAAAAATTTTACTCTGTTCTTTACAGAAATAATTGATTTACTCCTCAAATATTTTCTCATGTTAGAATCATTTAAGCCTGTGGTTGTGTTAGGGAGTTACCATAGGGAAGTGGGCCCCAGCTACAAGCTTTTTACAGTTCAAACCACAAGGGCCGACCACAAGGTCCTAGAAGGGAAGCAACCAATCAGAAGAGGACAAAAGGCTAAAATTACAAAGGGGACTTCCCTGGGACATTTTCCCACCTGGTCATGTGCAGTTATACATATGCTGACCTTGTAACCTAGATCCTCGTTAGTGAGCAATTATAATAAATCTGCGTTGTGGTTTTGACCCCTCTGGTGGGCAATCAGGGAGGACTATGGGAAAGTTAAATGGTTGAACCAGGAAGATTAGGTATATATCCGGAAAGATAATAAAAAAAAAGGGATGGGGCTGGTAGAATGAAATAAGGGCGTTTGCCAGCATGTTGTGCCCCAAACCCAACCCTTGATACTGAGAAAATATAAGCCCTCTAGCTGAGAGGCTGGGAGTTGCTGTTACACTTATTTAAAATAACTTTTACTGCTGTTTGTTGTACATCTTTTGTTCCTGGCTTATATTTTTCAGAAGGTTATTATGTGGTATATTTCTGTCAGAGTACCAACTTTTGGATTTGTGAATTAATCCCACCTTTTTCTTATTTTCCTCCCTGTAATAGTATTTCTTTCTTTCTTTCTGTTTTCTTTGGGACATTAGATAGCATGGTCACACAGGTCTCTCTGAGGAGGTGATATTTTATCTGAGACCTGAAGGAGGAAACCTGGAGAAAGGAGTTTTAGGCAAAAAGAACAGAAAGCATGAAGGCACTGAGCAGGAATAAGCTTAGCATGAATGAGGACCAGAGTGGACAAGAGGGAAAGGAGTATGAGAGGAGGTGACAGGAGACCCAGCTAACCCCCAGTAAAGAATTGGACTTTGTTACAGAGAGTGATAAAGGCTGGGGGCTGTTCTTCACTTGACAGTGCCTCTTCAGAGTGGACTTGAGGTAGGTGGGCCCGGGGCTTGGAGGCTGCTTTTCACGTGGGTGTGGCTCTCTATTAAGGCCATTGCCAGACATAGGTGGGCCTGGCGCTGGAGGCTGGTTTTTGCTTGGGGGAGCTCTGTATTAAGGCTGGAGCCTGAGGTAGGTGGGCCCGGGGTTTCGGGGCTGCTTTTCACTTGGGAGCGGCTCTATTTTAAGGCCATTTCCCAAGGTAGGCAGGTGTAGAGGGGTTAGGAACAACTAAGGGAGACAAACTTGTCTGTCATTTTGTCATCCTGTGGTGGCTAATGTGTTGCTGTGAGGCTGGAGGCTATACCACTTGTGTTAGATTGGGTTCTCTAGAGAAAAAAACCAGCAAGTATATATATATTTATTTAGAGAGAGAGAGAGAGAGAAATTTATCTTAGGAAAATAGCTCACAAGCGTAGAGAAGCCGACAAGTCCAAGTCTCTGGAGGAAAATGGGCTGGTGACAGCCTTAGCTTCCGTGAGCGCAGGGGGGCCAAGAGATTCAAAGCTGGCAGGCAGTGCGCTGGTTGTTGGCTCCAACAAAAGGCGAATCCAGGATCTCCAGGCCGAGCGATGGGCTGCTCCCTCCCGGAAGTTTGTAGTCCGCACACCAGGATTCCAATCCCTCAAAGAATGCGGCTCTTCCCAGAATGTCCCTGAATATCTTGGAAGCAGGCCACACCCCTAGGGAAACTCCCCTTGGGCAGACTGGCCACTCAGAACACAGTCATCTGATCCCATCATGGGAACAACCACACAGAACTGGGGTCCAGCCAAGTTGACACACAGCTCCAACTATCACACCACTATTTTGCAAAATGCCAGCAGGGTTACCCATAGTGAACAGATTTCAACAGGATCCTGGGCTTAGACAGACTCGGAAGAAGGAAGAGACCATCCACTTCTCAAACAATTGGCCAGTGAAAACCTTATGAATAATAGTGAAACACTGTCTGATATATTACTGGAAACCTTTATGAATAGCCCAGAAACATTGTCCAAAATAGTGCCAGAAGATGGGCCCATCAGATTGGAAGGCACTCAAAATATGACTGGGGAAGAGCTGACTCCTGAGAGTATAGAAGACCTTAATGATATGGGTAGAGGGAAGCTTTCGGGACCTCCATTGACTGATGTGGCACAACTCAAAATGAGTAGAAACAGCTGCAAATATCCATTAATAATCAGAACATGGAATGTACGAAGTATGAATCTAGGAAAATTGGAATTTGTCAAAAATGAAATGGAATGCATAAAGATGGATATTCTACACATTAGTGAGCTGAAATGGACTGGTTGGGGCCATTTTGAATCAGACAACCTTATGATCTACTATGCCGGGAATGACAAACTGAAGAGGAATGATGTGGCATTCACCATCACAAAGAGTGTTTCAAGATCTGTCCTGAAGTTCAATGCTGTCACTGATAGGATAATATCCATATGCCTACAAGGAAGACCAGTTAATACTACTCTTATTCAAATGTATGCACCAACCACCAAAGCCAAATATGAGGAAATTGAGTATTTCTACCAACTTCTGCAGTCTTAAATTTACTGAACATGCAATCAAGATGTGTTGATTATCACTGGTGACTGCAATGCAAAAGTTGGAAACGAGTTACCGGTAGTTGGGAAATATGGCTTTGGTGACAGAAATAATGCTGGAGATTTCATGATAGCATTTTGCAAGACCAATGACTTATTCATTGCAAATACCTGTTTTCAACAACATAAGCGACAGCTATACACGTGGACTTCACCAGACGGAGTACACAGGAATCAGATTAACTCCATCTGTGGCGAGAGGCGATAGAAAAGCTCAATATCTTTGGCCAAAATAAGGTCAGTGGCTGATTGTGGAACAGATCATCAACTGTTCATATGCATATTCTAGTTAAAGTTGAAGACAATTAACACAAGTCCACAAGAGTCAAAATATGACCTTGATAATATCCC
>NW_006922595.1:309949-315955 GCF_000298275.1 Orycteropus afer afer
AGAAAACCAAAAGGAAAGAACACACTCAGCATTTCTCAAGCTAAGAGAACTGATGAATAAATTTGAGTCTCAATTTGCAATATTGAAAGATTCTATGGGCAAAATACTGAATGATGCAGGAAACATCAAAAGAAGATGGAAGGAATACACAGAGTCACTGTACCAAAAAGAACTGGTCAATGTTTATCCACTTCAGGAGGTGGCATATGATCAAGAACCAATGATAGTGAAGGAAGAAGTTGAAGCTGCCCTGAAGGAAGTGGTGAAGAACAAGGCTCCAGGAATTGATGGAATACCCATTGAGATGTTTCAACAAACGGATGCCCTGCCGGAGGCACTCACTCAGTTAGGCCAAGAGATTTGGAAGACAGCTACCTGGCCAATTGACTGGAAGAGATCCATATTTGTACCTGTTCCAAAGAAAGGTGATCCCACAGAATGTGGAACTTATTGAACAATACCATCAATACGCCATGCAAATAAAATCTTAGTGAAGATAATTTAAAAATGGTTGCAGCACTATATTGACAGAGAACTTACAGAAATGCAGGCTGGATTCAGAAGAGGACGTGGGATGAGGTTTATAATTGCTGATTTCCGATGGATCTTGGCTCAAAGCAAAGCATACCCGTCTGCAGTATGGATTCCACCTCAGGATTGGAGGAAGATTTGTCAAGGGGTTGCTTTCGGCCTTACTTGCCTGGTAATCTGCTGCTGGTAATCTACTTCCATAGTGATACCGTCTCGGAAACCCAAGGTAGGGTCGCTATGAGTCGGGGCCGACTCAACAGCACACAGCAACACGTGTTGTTCCTGTCTGTTGCTGTGGAGGGCATTTTGAGTCATGGCACCCCACGTGTGTCAGAGCTGAAGTGTCCTCTGTGGGGTTTACAGTGGGCCATGATGTTTCAGAAGCCCCCAAATGACAATAAAAATTAGAAGCAAACAAAAAACTAAGCAATCGATGATTTTATTGTGCTATCTTTGTTTCTTGTTCTATATCCATCCATCCTGGGCACCCACTCTCTGAATTCGTCGTGTTTGCACTGATGTGAGGTGGTGGACTCCAGTTTGGATGCCTCACTGATGCTGAATAATTCTTCTGAATCTTCACTGCGGATCTGAGTGTTTTCCCCTGTGACGCAACTCAGGGTGCCCCTTAGTAAGTCAGAATAGAACTCCCCTCTGTAAGTTTGTTTGTTTTTAATTTTTAGTGCGATTTGGTTGAAAGTTTACAAAGCAAATTCACTTTCCATATACACTTTGTCTCATGACATTAACTGCCATTTCCCACAATGCAACAGCTCCCCTCCCACTTCCTCCCCATAGTTACCTCTTCCCTGTGTCCTTCCCTCCATGCACTCCTGCCCCCCAGCCGTCTCCCACTCCATAAGGTTTTCAGTGGCTGATTTTTCTAAAGATCACCAGCCCTTTCTTCGGAGGTGCCTGTGAGTAGATTTGAATCACCCACCTCTCAGCAGGAGACCACTTAGCACATGTGTGACCCAGAACTTCTTCGTCTGTAGCATATAAAATGCAGCAGTGGTTCAGTGGTACAAGTCTTGTCTGCCATGGAGGGAGACCCTGGTTCGATACCCAGCCAGTACACGTCATATTCAGCTACCACCCCCTCTGTCACGGGCGGCTTCTATGTTCCCAGGGTGGTGAACAGGTGGTAGCAGAGTTTCCAGGCTAAGAGTGGGAAGAAAGGCCTGGCACTGTGTTTTTGAGCATCAGCCAGTGAACCCCTGTGGATCGCATTGCTCATGATCTTAACTGGTTCTATGGATGGTGCAGGACTGGGCCACACGTTGTCCCATTGGCATGAGGTCCTCATGACTCACATCAGCCAACGACAACAGTAACAGCATTCCTTGATGCACCTGGAAAACCCAGCCAGTGTATGGGAGGCAGCTGACCTGCATCCTACTGTCAAAGGCTGTCACTTTCCCATTCATGCAGAACCCCATCTGAAAGGGACACGCTGAGTCACGTATTCCTGTCAAAGTGAACTGGCCACTCTCCCTATGGTGGCTCTCTGCCTCTCTAACAGTGAGGACCATGAGGACCACCACATTCCTGTCACCTGCAGGAGTCCTCTGTCTCCTTGGTGAATGTGGGCGGTCAACCCATCTGTATCTGGGGCGACACTTTGACAGACAGATTTGGGACACGTCCTCAGAAAATACATCTTGAACTTCATGGATGTGGTCTCCCTGTTACCGGAGCCCCTGACCCCTTTGGAAAAGGACAGGGGACTGGATTCTGTCCACTTTGTTTGTGTCCCTTTGGGACCTGCTTCCACCAGCTTCAGGTCTCTCCTTTCTTACTTCGGAAGAGTTGACCCAGGAAAGGGCGACCATGACATCAATTCCAGTCCCCGATGCAGCCCTCAGAGACACTTTATACAACTGTCCAGGTGTGAAGGAAGACAGCAGAGAAAACCTTCAACCAAAAATATCCCCTAAAGTCTTCTTTATACCAAACAATAAAACCCACTGCCATGGAGTCGATTCTGACCCACAGCGCCCCTAGAGGACAGAGTGGAACTGCACCAGAGGGTTTCCAAGGCTGTCAGTCTTCACAGAAATAGATCGCCCTCATCGTTCTCTTGAGGAGCAGCTGGTGGGCTTGAACCACCAACCTTTCTGTGAGTAGCCCAATGCTTTAATGACAGCATCACCAGGGCACCTCAAACCAAACAATACTTTTGTTAAATTAGTCACAAATGTCTACCTTGAGGGCTGTGCTTGTTTTTTTTTTTTTTTTTTTTACCTTTTTTTATGAATTGGATGAAATTTTATTGAGCAAACTCGTTTTCTGTTCAACCCTCCACACGTTTTATGACACTGGTTCTATTCCCCACAGTGTAACAGCTCTCCTCCCGCTTCCTTCCTGTGCTCACCCTTTCTCTGTGTCCTTCTTTCCTATGTGTTTCTGCCCCCCTACTTTTCTCCCTGTGCAAATGCTGCTCTTCTGATGGCCCATGGTGGACTCGTCTCCGAGTGTGTCTCCCTGAAGCAGGCGTTCAGCTCCTAGGCCTCTCTGTTATTGGGCTGAGAGTTAAGCCTTGGGAGTGATTTCAATTCCAGGCCCAAAGGGTAACTCAAGGCCATAGTATTGGGGGTTGTACCAAGAGCCTTGCACTCTTTTTAAAACTATCTAAATAATAATATATTAAAAGAAAAGAAAAGAAAGATATAAGATTAGCCATTAGTTGATAGTTTTTGAAGCTAGCTTATGGGCTGATGGGGGTTCATTGTACTAGTCTTTGTTTCTGTTTGAAATGTAAAAAAAAAAACAAAAAACTATGGGCTCAAACTGACAACAGTAACTGGAAAGATTGGGTAGGAAACTTGGGGGGCAGTGAGTTGATGTTCATGGCAGAGGAGCAACTCAGAAAAGATGAGAATGGTTGAACAACTCCATCAGAGTCAGTAGGTGGTACGTAGAAGTGGTTGAATTGGTGTATGTTATTTAACTTTTTTTTTATTATGATTTGGGTGAAAGTTTGCAGAGCAAATTCACTTTTGAATTGGTGTCTGTTGTGCCGTGTATATTCTCACAACAACAACCATAACAAAAATAATAGGGGAAACAAGAAATTGGATGGCTGTCTCTGTTGGCTTCATAGTGGGCACCAA
This sequence comes from Orycteropus afer afer, assembly GCF_000298275.1. NCBI lineage: Eukaryota > Metazoa > Chordata > Mammalia > Tubulidentata > Orycteropodidae > Orycteropus > Orycteropus afer. Next base: position 313,594 of record NW_006922595.1, read on the forward strand.
GCAAGAACTTAAGGGAAAAATCAGAAACCTAGAGGCAGGCAAAATGGGTTTTCCCAGACAGGAACTGTTCTTTCAGTCAAGTAGTCCTGACTCTATTAACAGTCTCTTCTTTTGCCTACCTTTCCTTTTACATAATGAGCCCTTATGACTCAGTGGTTAAAGCATTTGACTGCTAACCAGAAGGTTGCTGGCTCAAACTCACCGGCCACTCCAGAGAGAGGATGTGGCAGTCAGCTTCTGTAAGGATTGACAGCCCTGGAAACCCTGTGGTGCAGTTCCACTCTGTCCTCTAGGGGCGCTGTGGGTCAGAATGGACTCCAGGGCAGTGGGTGTGGTTTGGGCTTTGCTTCTGTGAAGATTGACAGCCTTGGAGACCCTGTGGTGCAGTTCCACTCTGTCCTCTAGGGGCGCTGTGGGTCAGAATGGACTCCAGGGCAGTGGGTGTGGTTTGGGCTTTGCTTCTGTGAAGATTGACAGCCTTGGAGACCCTGTGGGGCAGTTCCACTCTGTCCTCTAGGGGCGCTGTGAGCCAGAATTGAAACCACAGCAGTGGGTTTGGTTTTAGTTTTTTTTTTTTTCTTTTTATGTATAGATTCAAAATCAAGATAATCTTTGATTGCAGTTGCCATCAAGTGCTTTCTTGGCCACTTTTAAACTGTCTTTCAAATTGTTCACATGTAAAACGATCTTCATGTTAGGAGATGAAACTGACTTAAAAGCTTTTGTTTCAAATATTATCGATTGACTACTTTTTTAAAAATTCATGAAGAAGCATATTCCCACTGCGAATCCTTCCAAACAAACGCAGAGCATGCTGTCTCTCCTCCACTTCTCTCACCTCCAGCCAACAAGGATGTCGCCAAACCAGTTTCTGCTGGTGAATTCTGACTCATCATGACTCCATGTGCTGCACAGGGTTTTCTTCTATTATTAATAATATTTTTATTTTGTTCAGTGTTCCCTCCACTCCCCTCCCACCTCTGCTAACCAACAAAGAAAATTTCCTTCCACATATAAACCTTTCCTTGATTTTATTTATTTTTATTATTATTTTTTTTGACAGCCTTGGAAACCCTGTGGTGCAGTTCCACTCTGTCCTCTAGGGGCGCTGTGGGTTGGAATAGAATCCATGGCGGTGGGTGTGGTTTAGGCTTTGTTTTTGTGAAGACTGACAGCCTTGGAGACCCTGTGGTGCAGTTCCACCCTGTCCTCTAGGGGCGCTGTGGGTCAGAATCCCCTCCAGGGCAGTGGGTGTGGTTTGGGCTTTGCTTCTGTGAAGACTGACAGCCTTGGAAACCCTGTGGTGCAGTTCCTCTCTCCTCTAGGGGCGCTGTGGGTTTCAATGGACTCCAGGTCAGTGGGTGTGGTTTGGGCTTTGCTTCTGTGAAGACTGACAGCCTTGGAGACCCTCTAGGGGAGTTCCACTCTGTCCTCACAGTGGACACAAACCTCTAACCTTTCAGTTAGCAGCCAACCACATTCATCGTTTGCATGACCCAGGGCCTTCTAAGCATCCCAAGGTATTCTGTAATCAATTATTATAATAGATCTTATTGCTCCTAGGGGTGCCTTCTCTCCTTGGATAGCAAAGTCTGGAATTGGCTGCCCCTTTTGAAACTGGAAATCCATATCCACGCACCGTGGGGACTCCTCAGCTCTGGAAAGCACCCCTTGGAGTGTTTGCTCTGAGCTCCTGCTGGTTCTTCCCTTCCCCTGGACCAGGACTTAGCGGTGCAGTTGGAGTTCCCAGGAGTCCCTAGCTCTGAAGAAGAAGCTTAAGCTAGCCAAAACCCAAAAGACCCCACTGCCATCCAGTCAATTCCAAATCATAGCAACCCCCATTGGGTTTCCAAGGCAGTAAATTTTTATGCAAGTAATTGCCCCATCTTCCTTCTGTTTAGCACCGAGTGGGTTTGAACCACCAACCTTCTGGTTAGCAGTCAAAAGCCTTAGGTACTGCACCACCAGAGCTCCAAAAGTAGCCACGTGGAAGAGTATCAAGACCATCCACGGCCCCAGCTGAGACAGCACCCGGCAGCCAGCACCCCTTGCCAGCCCCACCCATGGGGCCATCTGGACAGTGAATTCTCAAACCATTCTCAGCCACCCACATGGAGCCCCTGTCTTGGTTTCCTAGTGCTGCCATAACAGAGGGACCACATGAGGCTGGTTCAAAGAACAGAAATTTATTTTCTCATCGTGCAGAAGTTGTTGTTGTTATGTGCTGTGGAGTCAGACCTGACTCATAGCAACCCCTCCTTGGGTTGATTCTGACCCACAGCGCCCCTAGAGGACAGAGTGGAACTGCACCACAGAGTCTCCAAGGCTGTCAATCTTCACAGAAGCAAAGCCCAAACCACAC
>NW_006922595.1:316845-318400 GCF_000298275.1 Orycteropus afer afer
CAATCTTCACAGAAGCAAAGCCCAAACCACACCCACTGCCTGGAGTCCATTCTGACTCCCAGCGCCCCTAGAGGACAGAGTGGAACTGCCCCACAGGGTCTCCAAGGCTGTCAGTCTTTAAGAAAATCAACTGCCTCATGTTTCTCCTGCTGAGATGCTGGTGGGTTCAACCTGCCTGTGACCTATTGATTTGCAGCCAAGTGCTTTTAAGCACTGCACCATCAGCGCTCCTGTAGGAAGAACTGATCAAAGCAAACTAACTTCCATACAGTCAATTCCCACTCACAGAGACCTTCATCGGGCTTCAGAGGCTGTCAGTCTTTACAGAAGCAGACTAGCTCCTCTTCCTTCCACGGAGCAGGTGGTAGGTGTGAACCACTGATGTCTTGGTTAGCAGCCACTGCACCAGCAGAGCTCCTTGTAGGAAAGACTTAAGTAACCCCTGAAATCCCTGAAACAAACTAGCCACCAGGCACATGTAGCCACCAAGAAGGTGTGTGTTCTTCTAAAATGGGCTGCCATTTTCTGCTTTGATTTTGCAATAGCTACTTTCTCCAGGGATTAGCAGGGATTCCATGTAGATCCGTGGATTTTTATTTTTATGCAAGTCCTGTCTTCGGAAGCTCTCTTCACCCAGGAAGGAAGCAAACGTGGGGCAGAAAGCATGGCTGGACTCCTGTTCTGTGCACTGAAGGCCCATCAATTCAGAGTGAATCCATTCGTTAAAAGTAGAGTTTGTCGTATTTTGGTGGCTTGCGTGTTGCTGCGAGGCTGGAGGCTAGGCCACCAGTACTTCAAATCCCAGCAGGGTCACCATGGTGGACAGGGTTCCGCGGAGCTCCCAGACTAAGACCGACTTGGAAGAAGGAAGGGGCCATCCATTTCTCAAAGCATTGGCCGGTGAAAACGTTATGAATAGCCCTGGCACATTGTCCATTATAGTGCCGGAAGATGAGCCCCTCAGGTCAGAAGGCCCTCCAGATAGGAGTGGGAAAAGCTGCCTCCTCCCCATAGAGGTGACCTGAATGATGTGGGTGGAGTAAAGCTTGGGGGACCTCCATTTGCTGATGGGGCAGGACTCAAAATGGGAAGAAACAGCTGCAAACATCCATTAATAATCCCAGTGTGGAATGTACTAAGTAAGTGTGAATCGAGGGACATTGGAAGTTGTCACCAATAAAGATTGATATACCCTCTGGTAGCATAGTGCCTAAGGCGCTTGACTGCTAGCCAGAAGGCTGGTAGTTCAAACCCACCAGCCGCTCCTCGGAAGGAAGGTTGGGCAATCTACTTCCGTCGTGATACTGCCTCGGAAACCCAAGGAGGGGTCGCTATGAGTTGGGTCCTACTCAATGCACATAACAACAACAACATTTTGAATCAGACAGTCATATGGTCTACTATGACGGGACTGACAAATCGAAGAGGAATGACAACACATTCATTGTCATGAAGCACGTTTCAAGATCCATCCTGAATATGGAAAAAATGATCACTAACTTTATATGGAAAGGAAAGAGACCTCGGATAAGCAAAGCACTACTGAAGAAGAAAA
>NW_006922595.1:345046-346403 GCF_000298275.1 Orycteropus afer afer
TTCTGGTTAGCAGTCAAATGCCTTAGGCACTATGCCACCAGAGCTCCTAGGTACTCAATAAAACGCTGTATTTGCAGTATGGTAAAATTTGAAATCTGACACCAACGGGGATTTTCTGCAGTCTTCTTGTTTGAATTAAAAAATATTTTTTAAACTTTTTATTGTGATCTGGGAAAACGTTTACAGAGCACACCAGTTTTCCATTCAACAATTCACACACGTTTTGTTTCACATCATTGACGGTATCCCCTCAATCCAACATCACTCACCCCTCCTGCTGTCTGTCTTATAAGGCCGCGTCTTAGGGGATGTTGGAGACCTGCAGGCCAAGTGTTACTGTAACGAAACACCAATGGCAATTGCCCACTGTCTCCTAAAACCAAGTTTTAGGGCGTGTTCGTGCAGGCAGATGGATGTGACCCGTTCCCTGACAAGGCTAAGTGTTCTCCACCCCGCCCCAGACACTGAATTCCAATCACCTTACATCTGCATTGATCACTGTGGTGTTTGGAGACCTGGGAGGTGGGCTTCCCTGGAATCATCGGGTTTCATCAGAGAGGCGACAACCAAGCAATGAAGGTGCCCCCCCCCCCCTGTTTTTGTAAGACACGTGGTGTGTGGACGGCTGCAGCCCACAGCGGAAGCCCTCACTGCATTCGGAGTCTTGACATAAATTCAGACGTCGTTTGAGTTCTTGACGCAGTTCCCCAAAGCTTGCTGACCCATCCAGACAGGGCCGGGGCAAGTCTTAGGGAGGGCCAGTTTGCCTTCCGGCTCAGAGCACTAGGCAAATTGCCTGGGCGTTTATTTAATGATTTACCAAAAACAACCACGTTATCTCATAAAAGTTAAAGGTTGGGGTCCTGGTGAGGTATATAACTCATGCAATACACCCCAAGCACCGCATAGAAACTTCAGAACCAATCGGTAACCTTTTTCAACCTGCAAGTATGTACATAGCCCAATCAAGGTCCTTTCCTCGCTCCGTAGTCCCGCCTACCACCGTGATGGATTGGCCTGCCACCAATCATGATCTTGCTATGATTTCCTTTTGTATGAAAACCATGGCTGGGTGCCTGCTGACGGTTTCCTCTTCCAAATGATTGCTTATTTTGTCATTGCACTGTTTAAGGCTTAATAAAAGGGTCTCTTTAGAATATATTAAGGAGCTCTGGTGGTATACTGCCTAAGGCATTTGATTGTTAACCAGAAGGTTGGCAGTTCAAGCCCACCAGCCACTTTGTAGAAGGAAGGTGGGGCAATCTACTTCTGAAAAGATTTACCACCTTGGAAATCCATTGGGGGTCGCTATGAGTTGGAATCCACACGCTGGCAGTGTTTTTTTGGTTTTTTTTTT
>NW_006922595.1:347328-350025 GCF_000298275.1 Orycteropus afer afer
GAAGATTGACAGCCTTGGAGACCCTGTGGGGCAGTTCCACTCTGTCCTCTAGGGGCGCTGTGGGTCATAATGGACTTGACAGCATGCAGCAACAAGAGCTGCTCTTGTGTGGAATTTATGGTGCATTCTCACCAACGGTGGATTCCACTCCTTTCCTATCACAGAGTCCACTATTTCCTCACCTCCCGTCTAATAACACTGCATCATAAAGGCGGCAATGGCCTTTTCAACCCCCCCACTTGCAGGGAAGTTTTTTTTTTTTGTATTTATAGCTGCATGCTGTGGTTTCCAAACAATGTGACGGGTCCTGCAGATGAAAGCTGCCTTGTACGGCAAAGCATTGTGAGATGGGCTCAGCCAGGGAACCTGCAGAGGTAGGTACGTGGTCACACAGTGGGTGGGAGGCAGCTAATCACATCAGTGTTCAACCTACAGCCCATCCCATGTTTCCTCCTGGGTGCAACTGCAAGGCAAACCCGGGCATCTGCTTGTTGGCATCTTGTTAGTTTCCGTGCATGGAGTCTGCCTCGCAGCGACCCCACGTGTGCAGAGCAGTGTTGTGCTGCACAGATTTGCAAGGCTGTGACATTTCAGAAGGACATTGCCAGGTCTTTCTTCCTAGACACCTCTGAGTGGATTTGAACCACCAACCCTTCGGTTGCTAGTGTTGAAGAGGAAAATCACTAACAGACATCTTAGTTCGATGTGAAGGTGTTTCTTATCCAGGGAACCAAATATTAACCATCAAAAGCCTGGCCAGAAATGCAGAAACCTCTCCGTGACAACGCAGATTAGCTTCACCTGCCAGAAAAGGACAGGTGTCAGACCTTTACCTGCAGATGTAAATCTCCCAACACCTCCAGGCTGCAGGGGGCAGACGGCCCAGTTCTTAGCAACCAGGCGGGAGGTCACCTGGGGTCAGTTGAGCTCAGTAAAGGAGGCGGCCAGGGTCCAGCAGTCACTAAAGGTCAACCAGTGGTCACCTTCAATTCTTCTCCCACCTCTTCTGTTTTATGAGCCTCACTCTACCTGGCTTCATGGATCTCTTTGCTTTTTCAGGAATCAAAGTGGTCTCCAGAGATATGGATTGAGTAACTGCTCAGAATAAAGCTTATGTTCAAATATCGGTGAATTTTGATTCTTTTTAACAGTTGTAACTGTTGTTAGGTGCCATTGAGTCAGCGCCGACTCAGAGTGACCCATGTACAACAGAACGAAACACTAGCTGTACACGGCTTAACCATTTCCCACACCCACAGACTGACATCTGCTTAACTGGGCGTAAAACCCTAACCTTGTTGCCCTTAGGATTTTTTTCCCCATCTGATCTTTTTTATTTGAATATTATTTTTGTGGATAGTTTGCACGTCAAAACCTGCCCATGGGTCGACATGAACTCATACTGTTCAGTGAGAAGAGAGACCACCGTAGCCTTACAGCTGTCAGCATTTTCAAGGTCGAATCCCGGCAGAGAGGGCGAGGCCATGGCGGGGACACCGGGACCTCTCAGGAGCGAGGGCCCATGACTGCCCCTGCTCTGACGTCTTGATCCTAACCGGGCGCAGAGCCCGAGATGAGCTGCAGGAGCACGTTGGCCGAGTTCCAGGTCACGGTTTGGCAGAGATTGGCCAGAGGGCGTCCCGCCAGGGGGTAAAAATGACACCCACTGAGTGCCGGTAGGGGTCGGGTCTGCCAGCAACAAAGAACCGAGTTCTGACTTCCTGTTGCCCCAAAGATGCCAAGGCCTTATCCCCCCTCTTTCTGAGGCCCCCAACCCCAGCCCTGGGGGCCAGCACCAAAACCAAAAAAAACAAACCCACTGCCATGATGTGGATTCCGACTCACAGCGACCCCCCACAGGGTTTCCAAGGCCGTCAGTCTTTACGGAAATAGAGAGCCCTAGCTTCCTCCTGCACTAGTGGATTTGAACTGCTGACCTTGTGGTTAGCAGCCAAATGCCTTACCCACTGCGCCACCAGGGCTCCTTGGGGACCAGCACACTGCCTCCTAATCCCGGAACCGCTGACATCCCTTAGAACCTGGACTAGCACTGTCCCCCGCCCCTTCCAGTCAAAGTGTGGTCCAGGGACCAGCACTCTCACCCCGCGGGCTGCATCTCAGCATCTCAGGCCTGGGACGAGACATCGGCAGCGTAACCAGACCCGGGGAAAAGGGCTCTCGTTGCATGAAACCCAGGGACGCGGGTTACGTGTGAATTTCAGACACACAACGAACCACTTCGTACGAGCACATCCCAAATATGCCACGGGATACACTTACACTAAAAAAAAAAAAAAGGTAAAAAGTCACTGTGCATCTGAAATGTATACGTTATCTGGGCGCCTCGCATTTTTTCCTTTCTGTTCGCTTGGAAGCCAGTCGCCAAAAAGCTCCCTCCCTGCACTTTGTAACATGTCCCATCGCGGACAGCTCCTCCTGTTTTGTCAAGAAATGTTGATCCGGGGCCAAAACAAAGTCCCAGCACCGCCAGGAGGTCCCGCTCGCCCCGCCCGCCTTCTCGCGTAACTACCGACCCCGGAACCAGGAAGGGGCCTCAGGGGAGTTTCCGTTCGCTGAACTGGCGCCCCCAGCGGGGTCGCGCAGGGGGCACGGTGGCTGCACCCCGACTCTGATGGCGCTCAGCTCCGTCTGCTGGTCCATTGTCACTTTCCGTGGCTGGAACCACACCCAGGCCCC
>NW_006922595.1:351376-352391 GCF_000298275.1 Orycteropus afer afer
GATTACAGCTCAGAAAACCCTATGGGGCCGTCCTACGCTATTCACATGAGGTGGCTGTGAGTTGCAATCTATTCTGTGGCCCCCAACAACAGCAACAATCTTGTGTATGGTCTTGTGCAGTGTTTATCCGGTTCTCTTTCTTAGGTTTCCCCCCTGCTTTAACGGGGGACTCACAAGGTCATGGTTGATCATTTACCAGTTGTCTTCCTGGCGATTCTGAGTCATTGCGCCCCCATGTGGTCGGAGCAGAACTGAGGTCCACAGAGTTTGCTACAAGGCTTCCAAGGATTCAGATTCAGTGCCCTGTCGAGAGTTTGCCTGTCCACTCAGATACGCTGAATCCGAAGCTAACAAGATTTGAACAGGCTCCCCAGGGAATTCTTATGTGTACCCCAGAACCATTTGGGAATCTTGTTAAAATGTAGTAGACTCGGCTTCACCATGTCTGAGTGCACAGGCAAATTCTCAGCAGGGGCTCGAACCCAAACAAAGCCCTGTTTTTCATGGGCTGAGTTTTCTGAAGTAGGTCGTCACGCCTTTCTTCCGAGGCACCTCTGCCCACCGTTTACAGCACCCAGGGACATTTGATGTCTTAGCCGCACCCAAAGGCTGAGCAGAAACCGCTGGGGTAGAAGGAGGCTTCCTTGCTACCGGGGAGTTGGCAGTGAGGAAAGGGTAGCCAAGCAAACGAGTTTGGGAGGGAGGTAGGAGGCTAGCAGGTCGGTGGTGGTCGGTGTCAGAGGGGACTGTGAACTTTCCACTTAGGAACCCTGATGGTGTAGTGGTTAATTACTCAGCTACTAACAGAAAGGTCGGAAGTTCAAACCTGCCAGCCCCTCTGCCAGAGAAAGGTTGCATTTTGCTGTCCTAAAGATTACAGCCTTGAAAGCCCTCTGGGGCAGTTCCACTCTGTCCTCTAGGGGCGCTGTAAGTCGGAATGGACTCCAGGCAGTGGGTGTGGTTTGGGCTTTGCTTCTGTGAAGACTGACAGCCTTGGAGACCCTGTGGGCAGTTC
>NW_006922595.1:352767-353767 GCF_000298275.1 Orycteropus afer afer
GAATCCCCTCCAGGCAGTGGGTTTGATTTGGGCTTTGGTTCTGTGAAGCCTGACAGCCTTGGAAACCCTAAGGGGCAGTTATGCTCTGTCCTCTAGAGTCATTATAAGTTGGAATTGACTCAATGGTGATGGGTTTGGGTTTTCTATGGGAATATCCCGAGGTGCCTTGAAAACCCCGGTGAGCACAGTTGCACTTCACTTACGTGGGGTCGGCATGGGCTGTAACAGACTCGCAGGCAACTACCACCCACAAATAGTGGAGGTCACACTTGTCACGCAGAACTTGTCAGTGGCCTTGGCAGTAGTGGCTCAGCTCCTGGGGGTGGAGGTCAGAGGGAGATAAGCGGTTTGGGCTGGAGAGGGCGGAGGTCCCTACGGTGAAAGGAAGGGGTGGGCGTGGGCTGGCCTGGGCTGGCCATGGCATTGGCCGCGCTGTGCAGAAGGTGCTGTTAGGGATGGAATTGTGTCCCATCAAAGTACGTATGGTAAATCCTAATCCCATGGATGGATGCCACCAGAGAAAAGGGCTGTCGTTGTTATGCTAATGAGGCCAGTGTAGGACGATTTTCAGCCAATCGCTTTTGAAATCTGGGAGGACTGGATTAGGCACGCCCATGCAGAGCGGAGGGAGCGGGTTGTGCCTTGGGTCCCTAGGAACAGGGCCCTTCCCTCCGGGCCCACAGAGAGCTGAGCTTCCCCTAGAGCCAATGCCCTGCTTTCGGACTTCTAGCAGTGGGCCCCTGGAGCCTGGCTGGGTGCATTTCAAATCTGGGTGTGTTTCAGGGGAGGTGGGTGGCAGGAGCTGGCACCTGGACGGTTCCAGCAGTAGCTGGAAATATGCATGAACAGTGAGAGCTGTGGACAACTGGCCAAGCCTGGGCACCCAGGGCCAGTGGTTGTGTTTTTTTGAGCCACTTGGGTGGGGCTTTTGTGACAGGCTGGGGCTGGTGGCCAGGCCGGGCTGCCGGGTCACGTGTGCTGTGTCTGCCATCACGTGGGG